>NC_066617.1:145004803-145279727 GCF_025201925.1 Gopherus flavomarginatus
AAACCTCCAGCCCCAGCCTGTCCTGATGAGATAAAGTTCAAATACCAACAGCTGAAGACCTAGACAACAGCCCTAAACAAAGTAAGAAGCATCCACCCTAAAAAGAAAAGGACAACAGAACAACAGAAGGAAGATCAAAGCCAGGTTCAAGGCTGAAAGTCACGCCTGCAATTGGTGGGTGATCAATTTAAACCCAGAGGCAGCGTGACACAGCAAGACCTATAGACTTTGAATCCAAACTAAAAGCCTATAAAAAAAGAAGGGTGAGATGAGAGACTCTGGGTAACATTCTGCTGCCAACATGGTAGGACATCAGTGCCTGCCCAACAGAAATCCAGCTTGTCCTTGTGCCTGGCTTTCCTGGCCAGTTAGCCGCCACAAGCTACGAACCCAAGCTACAAAATCAAGCTATGAACTTAAGCTATCTTCAGGACTGGTAACTATGTAGCAGCTGCAGAACACCTCTGCGCTGTGCCCTGGCACTTTGCACTTGCGCCCCCAGGATGATTAAGACCAGGCAGAGCAGGGCCCCCAGGATAATGCAGATGATCACAGGCACCGTGACTCTCCCACTGTCAGTTGGAAGGCGGCGCGGGGGAGCTGGATGGAAATGAACATGCAATAGGAGAGATTATCCTGTGAAAGTCGGGAGGGGGTGGGAAGAGGGGGAGCATGGAGCTCCCCAGTCACTTATTGCATGGCCCAGGACAACAGGGTAATGGACTGGGACAATCTATGTGCCATGTCGGCAGCTCACAGGCTGCTGTTTAAATCATGGGCCCTTGCCCGGTCAGCTGGAGCCAACAGACAGGAATCATCCTGTTCAGCAGGGCCTGCAGCTCCCACTCGGGTGTCTTTCGCCCTCAGATGTCACAAGCCATGGAAAGGAGCTCCTTCCCTCAGGCTGCAGCTTGCAGCTCATCCGCTGTGACCCAGCACCAGGGAAATTTAACCCTTTATGGGAGGAGGGGGATGGTTTACCTGGGGTATTCAGAGAATCTGTCCTCTCTGTCAGACCTGCAAAGGGAAAGGGAGGAGAGTTGGAGCCTGGAGCAAGGGGGAGGTGATGTGTTTGTTCCAGGGGGGAACCTCACCTCTGAGAGTCCCTGGTTGTTGTCACCTCTGCAAACTCCCTCACAGCAGCACAGGGCCTGTTTGTTAGTGATTTAAGACCCAAGTCCCTTGAACTCTGTGCAACAATGAGAACACTAGTAACAAACCAGCACACTGTATCCTGTGATGGATGCAGAGGCTACCTGGGCTGATGCCTGAGCCAATATGACCCCACAAAGGTCCCACCCCCAGCATCCATGATGCTCCTGCACACAGGAGATGGGAAGGCTTGGTCTGGGACCAAGTGGGGCGTGGTCTGATCCATCCTCCTCTGTGAAAATTACAGCATGTAGCAGAAACATCTCCTGTCACTCACCTGAGCAATTCACAGCAACATCTTCCTTATGGTCACAGTTGCTCTCACCCCAGGGCTTGGCAGGACAGTCCCAGAGAGATGACTCTGTCCCTCTGCAATTCAATTTCTCCACCCAGATGGGACCAGTCCCCTCGCCAAATGCAGCCTTGTCCGGGGCAGATATAGCAGAACCACAGCCCAGTAGTTTACACACAACGTTAGCATCTGCCATGTCCCAGGAGTCATCACAAACTGTTCCCCAGGAGCCTTGGTACCAAACCTCCACTCTCCCTGAGCATCCGTCCTCTCCTCCCATGACGCGTAACTTCTCCTGGTCTGGAAATGCAGAAACCTCACATGTTACTGGGGTGCTGGGAAAGTCCTTAGGGACCAAGAGTGAGACAGTAAGAAGTAGAAATACCTGTGCAGCTCGTAGAGTTCGGACACTCGGTGAACGGGTTTTGAATTGGTTTTGCTTTTTTTCCTATGGAGAAAAAAAACGAGGTGAATGCCCTGGGCTGTGTGCTTGATGTGAGAGTAGAATTTTTCTGTATTTTAAACCCATAATTTCAGCACTGTATGAACTGAAATGTGAACTCTGGGTCATTTAATAGCTAATTAATTCGCTATTCAGCTGTTACTCAGACACACAAGCCGACATGCACCCAGACTTGTGGGGGATTCCAGTCTCGACTCAAACTTCACAGTCTGGGCCCATCTCTGATTGTTCATCCCAAAATGATTAATAACCACAGAGCTGCCTAATGACAGTCTCTAGGGAGAGGCTTTTCTTAGCTCTCACACTACCTTAGTACACTGTGTAACACTGGTCTCTTTTATAATTAATTGATTAACTTGCATATTTACTGTTAATCAGACAAATGCTTATACCAATAAAAGATCATGAAAATATGTTTGTATCTTGTGCTGAGAACTTAAATTTGCCTACACTGAGATGTGAACAACAAGAAAAGTTCTGTCCTAACCCTTCAATTAATTAAACACATCGTGTACATGTAGTTTCAGAATTACCAGTGCAAGAAATATGAGTCTCTTCTGCTCGGTTATCACATGACTTTCGATTCCAGGGCTCTGACGGGCACTGCCAGAGGGAGCTGTGCTGCTCATTGCATGTAACATGGTCCAGCCATGTGGGACCAGAACCTGATCCATATTCAAAGTCTCTTGCAATCTGCCCTCCATCTCCACAGTTCAGCTGTTTGCAGACAATTTCTGGCGTGACTCCAGACATCTGATTGGCGCAAACACTGCCCCACGTCCCATTGTAGAAAACCTCCAGCCGTCCAGCACAGTCACTGTTGCTCACCAGCCTCAGATCTGTGAACTCTAGAAGGAAATGCACAAAGGGGGGATTTAAATCACCTGATTCTAAAATGAACTGGGGTCTGAAGAGTGAAATCCCAACAATTGCTAATGATTCTGTGCATCGTTCTGCAGGAGCAAGTGTCAGATAGAATCACTCCAAGAATCAGAGACACCTTTAGACACCATGGGCACCTTAGGAAAACAGTGGGCATCTCTGGAAGACCACCAGCAGCTACCTACAGACTGTACTAGATAAAGACCAGAAAGGATTTTGACATTGGCAGGTCAGACGCCAACTCTTGCCCAGGCTGCAGGCTTTAGCTAAGAACTGACGACCTCATAGCTGGAGACCAGGCCAGGACACCTGCTTGTTAGCTTTGCTCAAACTAGATATTAGTCTTGTAAGAATGTGTTTTGTGTTGAGACTCTATGAAATGGTGGTTCATTGCTGCAGGCATTAATCTCACTTGTAATGTCCGTGGTCCATGCTATAAGAAAATATGTAAATTTTGCTTTATAAAGTTTGAAAATGTTGGCTCTGAACTTGTGAGCTCAGGCACGAGAATCATCTTTCCCCCTACCCTCATGCCCAAGGACTTTCAAAATCAGATGGGCCATCAAGGATCATCACAATATAAAGGATTGGTTAATGGCCTTATCACACCCAGGGAGCAGCACATGCAGAAGGCCTCCTCCTATCACTTTGAAGGCTGGAAGAGGCGATAAAAATAGTAGATGTGAAGAATTTTCATCCTTTTGGCTATTTGAAGTATGACAGGGCTAGAGGCACCAAACTGAAGCCATAGACCCCCAAAGGGTTAGGGAAATCTTGCAATATCTCCAATACCTCCAGGTGGGAGCTGACGGCTTTCTAAGGGCTTGGCTACACTGGAGAGTTGCAGTGCTGGTGCTGGCTTTACAGCGCTGCAGCTCACTCACCATCCAAGCTTGCAAGGCACATACAGTGCTGTATCTCCCTGACTACAGCGCTGGCTGTACTCCACCTCGGCCTGGGGAATAATGACTGCAGCACTGGTGCTGCAGCGCTGCTCTGCCAGTGCGGCCACCAAAAGCGCTGTTATTGGCCTCCAGAGGTATTCGAAGATATCCCAGAATGCCTGTTCAGTCACTCTGCTCATCAGTTCGAACTCTACAGCCCTGGCCTCAGGTGACCCAACCTTTAAATGCCCCAAGAATTTTAAAAATCCCCTTCCTGTTTGCTCAGTCAGGTGTGGAGTGCAATCAGTGAATCTTTCCAGGTGACCATGCCTCCATGTACCAAACGAGCCCCAGCATGGAGCAATGGCAAGTTGCTGGACCTCATCAGCATTTGGGGGAAGGAAGCTGTGCAGTCCTAGCTGCGCTCCAGCCGTAGGAATTACGATACCTATGGGCAGATATCAAGGGCCATGCTGGAAAGGGGCCATGACCAGGATGCGCTGCAGTGCAGGGTAAAAGTGAAGGAGCTGTGGAGTGCCTACTGCAAAGTCCGCAAGGGAAACCGCCGCTCTGGCGCTGCCCCCATGACTGTCGTTTTTACAAAGAGCTGGATGCGATACTTGGGGGTGACCCCACTGCCAATCCAAGGACCACGATGGACACTTCAGAGGGGGAGGAGGAGGAGGAGGGGGGGAGGAGGAAACCAAGAGTGAGGGCACTGGGGTGGGACGAGACACCTTGGAGTCCCTGGAGGCATGCAGCCAGGAGCTCTTCTCAAGCCAGGAGGAAGGTAGCCAGTCGCAGCAGCCAGTACTTGGTGGAGGACAAAAAGAGGAGCGGGTTCCCGGTAAGCGGCTTTTATTTTCAGGATGGAAATTTTTCAGGAGAGGAGGAAGGGTTAAGGCTGCATGCATGCATGCCTAGATGTGAAATAGTGCATTGATATGGTCTATCACGTCATGGTAATCGGTCTCGGTAATCTCTTCAAAAGTTTCAGCCAGAGCATGGGAAATGAGCTTGCGCAAGTTTATTGGGAGAGCCATTGTGCTCCTTGTCCCAGTCAGGCTAACACGTCCACGACACTGTGCCGCTAGGGATGGAGGGATCATTGCAAGACACAGGCAAGCTGCATAGGGGCCAGGGCAGAATCTGCATTGCTGTAGAAGACCCTCCCGCTCTTCCCAGGTGACCCGCAGTAGTGAGAGATCTTCCCCGCAGCTGTTTGCTTTCTCCAAAGCACAGAAACCCCGAGGACAGTACAGCCCTGAAGCAGTCAGTCCCCCTTACTCACCATTTTGGGGCTTCTGTGGGTTATGTGTGCTCTCTTTGGTATGGGAAAATTATGCTATTGTGAAGACTGTAAACTCCTTCACTGTGTGGGAATAACTGTCTGATATAAACAACGCTGCCTCTGTTAAGTGTTGCCTTTTTTGCCTTTCCACAAGCAAGCTTGAGATCTCAGCTGCCCGTGTTATCAACAACTCAAAGACTCCAAAACCTCCAGAGGAAGCCGCGAAAAAGCAAAGAAGACATGCTGCAAGCAGTTATGGATCACTCTGTCACAGAGAATCAAAAAGTGCAGGACTGAAAGGAAAGGGAAAGCAAGATCCACCAGAAAAACGCAGCGGCCAGGAAGAAAAGCACAAAGCAGCTGATAAGCATCCTGGCGCACCAACCAGACTCTATCCAGGCGCTCCTGGCCATGCAGGCAGAGCACTACCACGCCACCCTCCCCTCATCCCAAAGCTCTTTCCCTTGTGCCCCAATGTCAGCTCAAAACCCCCTTCCCCAGCATCCAGGTTCTTACCAACACCAGCTGCCTCCAACACCTGTACATTCACCAACCAGCCCTGAGAACTACAACTCTTACCCTCTGCACTCAACCCCCATAACCATGCAGTATAGGCATCCTGAAGTGCAGCAGTCATTGCACAGCACTCCAGACAGGACATATTCAAACCTGTGACTGTACAGTTTCCCACCCCAACCCTCTGCCCTTTTAGGTTCCCAAAATGTTGTGTGTCTGTCAATAAAGTTATTTTCTTTTCAATAAATGAATTCTTGGCTTTGAAAACAGGCTTTATTATTGCAGAAAGTCAAAGATACCTTAGCCTAGGAAAGAAACAGGCACTGCAAATCAGCTTAGGAAAAACAGATTCCTACTAACTTCGTAACCACTGCACTTCACTCCTGTGCAAGGCACCAAACATTACTGTTGGTTTTCAGCCTCAAATTCGTCCCTCAAGGCATCCCTAATCCATGCAGACCTGTGCTGGGCCTCTCTAGTAGCCCTGCTCTCTGGCTGTGCAAATTCAGCCTCCAGGCGTTGAACCTCAGAGGTCCATGCCTGACTGAATCTTTCACCCTTCCCTTCACAAATATTATGGAGGGTACAGCATGTGGATATAACAGCAGGGATGCTGCTTTCCCCCAAGTCTAGCTTCCCATACAGAGGTCGCCAGCACCCCTTTAAACGGCCAAAAGCACACTCCACAGTCATTCGGCACCAGCTCAGCCTGTAGTTGAATTGGTCCTTGCTCCTGTCAAGCTTCCCTGTATACGGTTTTACGAGCCAAGGCATTAAAGAGTAAGCGGGGTCTCCAAGGATCACAATGGGCATTTCAAAGTCCCCTACTGTGATATTCCGGTCTGGGAAAAAAGTCCCTGCCTGCAGCTTCCTGAACAGGCCAGTGTTCCGAAAGATGCGTGCATCATGCACCTTTCCAGGCCAGCCTGCGTTAATGTCAATGAAATGCTCATGGTGATCCACAAGCACCTGGAGAACCATAGAGAAATACCCCTTCCGATTAATGTACTCGGATGCTAGGTGGGGTGGTGCCAGAATAGGAATATGCGTCCCATCTATCGCCCCTCCACAGTTAGGGAAACCCATTTGTGCAAAGCCATCCACAATGTCCTGCACGTTCCCCAGAGTCACAGTTCTTCTTAGCAGGATGTGATTAATGGCCCTGCAAACTTGCACCAACACAATTCCAAGGGTCGACTTTCTCATTCCAAACTGGTTCTCGACCAATCGGTAGCTGTCTGGAGTTGCCAGCTTCCAGACTTTAATAGCCACCCACTTCTCCACCGGCAAGGCAGCTCTCAACTTCGTGTCCTTGCGCCGCAGGGTGGGGGCGAGCTACTCACACAGTCCCACAAAAGTGGCTTTTCTCACCCGAAAGTTCTGCAGCCACTGCTCTTCATCCCAGACTTCCATGATGATGTGATCCCACCACTCAGTGCTTGTTTCCCAAGTCCAAAAGTGGCGTTCCACGGTGCTGAGCATTTCCGTGAATGCCAGAAGCAATTTAGTGTCATACACGTCAGGCGACTCGCTATCATCGTGGCACTCCTCATCACTTTGGATCGTAAGGAATAGCTCAACTGTCAAATGTGATGTGCTGGCGAGAGTCATCAGCATATTCCTCAGCAGTTCGAGCTCCATTTCCCACAGAAATTGCGCTGCACAGAAACTGTTGAGAGAGTCAAGATGGCGCCAAACGTGGACGGAAAAACTGTGATTGCTGGGATGTGAAGCTATGCATCACGGGGCGTTGGGACAGGAAGCAGAATGACCCACACCCTCCGCCCTCTTCCCACAACCCATGGCTCCAAAATGGGATGAGGTGCTCTATGGGATAGCTGCCCATAATGCACCACTCCCAACAACACTGCAAATGCTGCAAATGTGGCCACACTGCAGCGCTGATAGCTGTCAGTGTGGCCACATTGCAGCACTTTCCCTACACAGCTGTACGAAGACAGCTGTAACTCCCAGCACTGCACACTTGCAAGTGTAACCAAACCCTAATGGTGACCCTGATAGTAGATACACAAAGGAAAGAGAGGCAGTCTGGGAAAGTATCATTCTCAGCAATCTCCTTAAACATCTGCCCCTCCATTAAACCTCCTGGTAACCAGGCTCACAAAAGCATTCACAGAACACACCTGAGCAGAGAACTCCGGCATCCTCTTTGTGTCTGCAGTTGTGCTGGCCCCAGCTCCTGGAAGGACATGCCCAGAGATCAGATTCATTTCCAGAGCAGTTCACATCATCCAGCCAGATCTGCCCAGATCCTTGCCCATAATGACCAGAGACAGTTGCATTGATGGCACGTCCACATCCCAGTTGTTTGCAAACAACATTGGAGTCCAGTAGGTCCCAGAAATCATCACAGACTGTCCCCCAGCTGCCGTTGTAATAAATCTCCACTCTCCCAGCACAGCGACCTGTCCCATTCACCAGTCTGATCTGCTTGCTCCCTGCAGGGATAGATCCCAACTGTTAATATGTATTTTCATAGACTCATAGACTCATAGACTCATAGGTCAGAAGGGACCAATCTGATCATCTAGTCTGACCTCCTGCACAAGGCAGGCCACAGAACCCCACCCATTCAATTTTTATAACAACCCCTATCCCAGGACCGAGTTATTGAAATCCTCAAAATAGTTTGAAGACCTCAAGCTGCAGAGACACCACCAGCAAGCGACCCGTGCCCCACGCTGCAGGGGAAGGCGAAAAACTCCAGGGCACCTGCCAATCTGCCCTGGAGGAAAATTCCTTCCCGACCCCAATATGGCGATCAGCTAAACCTGAGCATGTGGGCAAGAGTCACCAGCTAGCACCCAAGAAGGAATTCTCCGCAGCAACTCAGTACCCATCGCATGCAACATCTCCCCGCAGACCATTGAGCAGACCTGTCTGGTGGTAATTCAAGATCAACTGCCCAAATTAACGATCCTATCATAACATCCCCTCCATAACTTATCAAGCTTTGTCTAAAGCCAGGAAAGTCTTTTGCCCCTACTACTTCCCTCGGAAGGCTATTCCAGAACTTCACTCCCCTAATGGTCAGAAACCTCCGTCTAATTTCAAGTCTAAACTTCCTAATATCCAGTTTATACCCATTCGTCCTCGTGGCTACATTAGTACTAAACTTAAATAATTCCCTCCCTCCCTAACGTTAACCCCCTTGATATATTTATATAGGGCGAGCATATCCCCCCTCAGCCTTCTTTTGGCCAGGCTAAACAAGCCAAGCTCTTTGAGTCTCCTTTCATAAGGCAGTTTTTCCATTCCTCGGATCATCCTCGTAGCCCGTCTCTGAACCTGTTCCAGTTTGAATTCATCCTTCTTGAACATGGGACACCAGAACTGCACACAGTATTCCAGATGGGGTCTCACCAACGCCGTATACAACGGTACTAACACATCCTTATCCTTGCAGGAAATACCCCGCCTGATGCATCCCAAAATCGCATTTGCTTTTTTAACAGCCGTATCACATTGGCGACTCATAGTCATCCTGCTATCAACCAGTACCCCAAGGTCCTTCTCTTCCTCCGTCGCTTCCAACTGATGCGCCCCCAACGTATATCCAAAATCTTATTATTAATTCCTAAATGCATGACCTTGCACTTTTCACTATTGTATTTCATCCTATTTCTATTACTCCAGTTTACAAGGTGGTTTCAGATCTTCCTGAATAGCATCCCTGTCCTTCTCCGTGTTAGCAATACCCCCCAGCTTCGTGTCATCCGCAAACTTTATTAGCACATTCCCGCTCTTTGTGCCAAGGTCAGTAATAAAAAGGTTAAATAAGATCGGTTCCAAAACCGATCCTTGAGGGACTCCACTGGTGACCTCCTTCCAGTCCGACAGTTCACCTTTCAATACGACCCTCTGGAGTCTCCCCTTTAACCAGTTCCTTATCCACTTACAACTTTCATATTCACTCCCAGCTTTCCAAATTAAACTAACAGCTCCCCGTGCGGAACCGTGTCGAACGCCTTACTGAAATCTAGGTAAATTATATCTACCGCATTTCCTTTATCTAAGTAATCCGTCACCTTCTCAAAGAAGGAGATCAGATTGGTTTGGCACGATCTACCTTTAGTAAATCCGTGTTGCAATTCGTCACAATTACCATTGACCTCTATGTCATTAACTACTTTCTCTCTTAAAATTTTTTCCAAGACCACTACTACAGACGTCAAGCTAACAGGCTATAATTACCCGGATCACTCTTATTCCCTTTCTTAAAAATAGGAACTACATTAGCAATCCTCCAGTCATACGGCACAACCCCTGAGTTTATCGATTGCTTAAAAATTCTCGCTAACGGGCTCGCAATTTCACGCGCCAGTTCCTTTAATATCCTCGGGTGGAGATTGTCCGGCCCTCCGACTTCGTCCCATCGAGCTGTTCAAGTACGGCCTCTACCTCAGTTGCAGTAATATCCACTTCCATATCCACATTCCCGTTTATCATCCCTCCATCATCGCAAGGTTCCTCACTAGTCTTATTAAAAACCGAGGCAAAGTACTTGTTTAGATGTGGGCCATGCCTAGGTTATCCTTAACCTCCATTCCATCCTCAGTGTATAGCGGCCCCACTTCTTCTTTCTTTGTTTTCTTCTTATTTATGTGGCTGTAGAACCTTTTACTATTGGTTTTGATTCCCTTTGCAAGTTCCAGTTCAATGTGGCTTTTAGCCTTCCTCACTTTATTCTACATGTTCTGACCTCAGCAAGGTAGCTTTCTTTACTGATCCTGCCTTCCTTCCACTCCCTGTAAGCTTTCTGCTTTTGTCTAATCCCCTCTCTGAGTTGCTTGCTCATCCAGTTTGGCCTACACTCCTGCCCATGGTTCTTTTCCCCTTTCTCGGGATGCAGGCTTCCGACAGTCTCTGCAGCTGTGACTTAAAGTAATTCCAGGCCTCCTCCACATTTAAATCCACTAATTCCTCCGTCCAATCCACTTCCCTAATTAATTCCTAACTCTTTAAAATTAGCCCTCGAGAAGTCAAAAACCCTAATCGCAGATCTACATTTGTTTATCCTTCCATCTAGTTTGAACTGAATCAGCTCATGATCACTCGAACCAAGATTGTCCCCTACCACCATTTCTTCTACGAGGTCCTCACTGCTCCTCAACCAACACAAGTCCTAAAATGGCATCCCCTCTTGTAGGTGCTTCAACTACTTGATGAAGAAATCCATCCGCTATCACATCCAGAAAAATCTGACCCCTATTATCGTGCAAGTACTCGTCCTCCAGTCTATATCCGGGAAGTTGAATTCCCCCATAATCACACATTTCCCTTTGTGTTACTTCATTAAGACATTAAAGAGGTCTCTATCCATATCCCAATCCGATCCCGGCGGTCTGTAGCACACCCAAGCACTATCTCAGGGGAAGCTCTAGTTGCTTTTTTACCCAGCGTGATTTTTGCCAGACGGACTCTGTCTTATCCATTCCATCGCATCTTATTTCGCTACATTTAATTTCATCATTGATGTACAAGGCTACTCCACCACCTTTGCCTTTTTCCTGTCTTTTCGAACAGCACATAGCCTTCAATACCCGTGCTCCAGTCATGAGTACTTCCACCAGGTTTCGGTAATCCCTATAATATCCGGCTTCACTTCCTGCACGAGTAACTCCAGTTCCTCCATCTTGTTACCTAGGCTCCTCGCATTAGTGTACAAACCTTTTAATTTTCGGCGTTTTGCGTCAGTGACATTCTTTCCCCCGTCGTGCACAAACTTTCTACCACCAGCATCACCCGTTACTCTGGTTCTACTCCACTATTCCTCCTTGGATCAAATCTTGGGGCCGCAAGGGTATCCCCGCTCACTTTGTTTACTTCCCTCTCCAGGTTAATTCTGGCGTGGAGATCTCCCGAACATTTCCCAACCATCTCCCCAAACTTTCTAGTTTTCCTATTGAACAGAAACTGTCTGTGAGATTTGGAAATGAATCACCTGAGCAAACAACACCGACGTCCTCAGTAATTCCTGCCTGGGATGTCTCAGACGTGGAGTTGTCACAGAGAGTCAGACGAGTCTCATTTCCTGCACATTGGACCCTTCTCAGCCCCACAGGGCCTGTTCCTCGCTCAGACTTAGGGGGGTTATAAGCTTTCTCAGCGACTCCGCACTGGAGCTGCCTGCACACCACTCTGGCATCATTCATGTCCCACTGGTCATCCAGCACTCTGCTCCACACACCACGGAGGGAAATTTCAACTCTCCCATCACACCAGCTCTCTCCATTCAGCAGTCTGAGTGATTCAGAGAGACCTGGGCTCAGGAGATAGAAAATACACTGAATAACACTGCCAGTTATACATTAGAAATAATGTACAGTAAGAAAGGAATCACCTTTTTTTTTATAACTCAGAGGATACAACACAGTGATAAATGTGTAACACAGCGTTAAAAGGAGTAACCTCTGCAGTTGTTAGTTTTTTTTATCTCTAAGTGCAAGGTACTAGAAGGATTGTAACACACAACTGGATAGAAAGGCTTCTTAGCATATCCTGGGAGATGCTGGGATCACAGCTACACTCTGTCTTTAGCCTGCCAGTCTCTTTGAGCTAGGAATTACATGCCCAGCATGAAGTGTAGACATATCTGTGGCCAAGGGAGTCCCTCAGTGCCAACCTTCAGACGCACTCCATACCACAGCTCTCCTCTGGCCTGACACACTCATTGTCCCATTCACTGCTCTTGTGTAAAGTGTCATACAAACAGGGTTTCCAACTTTCTACTTGCACAGAACATAACACCATTTCCTTGCCCCCTGCCCCGCTCCTGCTCCGAGGCCCTGGCCCCACTCAGTCCATTCCCCCACCTCCCCTATTGCTCACTCTCCCTACCCTCACTCGCTCATTTTCACTGGGCTGGCTCAGGGGGTTGGGGGTGCAGGAGGGAGTGATGGCTCCGGCTGGGGGTGCGGGCTCTGTGATCGGGTCAGAAATGAGGAGTTGAGGATGCTGGAGGGAGCTCCGAGCTGAGGCAGTGAGCTGGGATGAGCTGGTGAGGGCTCCAGTTGGGGGTGTGGGCTCTGAGGTGAGGCCAGGGATGAGGGATTTGGCATGCAGTAGAGGGCTCTGGGCTGGGGAATGAAGCCGATGGGTTCGGACTATGGGTAGTTCTTGGCTGGGGCGGGGGATTGGGGAGTGGGAGGCGGTATGGACTCTGGGCTGGGGGTGGAGGTTCTGGGGTGGGACCAGAAATGAAGGGCTCAGGGTGCAGGAGGGGTGCCAGGTTGGGGGTTGGGATGCAGGGGTGAGGGCTCTGGCTGGGATGCAGACTCTGGTGTGGAGCTGGGGATGAGGGATTTGGAGTGCGGGAGGGGTGAGAGCTCCAGCTGGGGGTGCAGGCTCTGGAATGGGATGGAGATGGGGTGCAAGAGGGTGCTCCAGGCTGGGACCAACAGGTTCGGAGGGCAGGAGGGGCATCAGGGTTGGGGCAGGGAGTTGGAGTGCGGGAGGGATCAAGAGTCCAGGCTTTGGGTGATGCTTACCTCAAGCAGCTCCCAGAAGCAGTGGCATGTCCCTCCTCTGACTCCTTAGCAGAGATGTGCCCAGGTGGCTCTGTGTGCTGCCCCATCCACAGGCACTGTTCTCGCAGCTCCCACTGGCTGCAGTTCCTGGCCAATGCAAGCTGAGAATCGGCGCTTGGGGGGGGCAGCCTGCTGAGCTCCCTGGCTGCCCCTACATGTAGGAATCAGAGTGGAGATATGCTGCTGCTTCCGGAAGCCATGTGGAGCCACAGCAAGCAGGAAGCCCATTTTAGCCCTGCTGAACCAATGACCAGACTTTTAACAGCCCGGTCAGTAGTGTTGACAGGAGCAACCAGGGTCCCTTTTCAACAAGGTGTTCCAGTTGAAAACCGGACACCTGGCAACCCTGCATGCAAATGCAAACTGGCATCACACTGGTCATTCATATTGTTGGGTGGTGTATGAACAGCTGGGGTTTAAAGAATGATAGATGTGTGCTGGAAATATGTTCCTAAAACATATGCCTAAATGCAACTGTCCTAAACTAAGGGTTCTTGTTTCTGTGGCTTGATTGTGTCTCCAATATAAATTACTCAAGGTGAGATCAAAGACAAAGAAATGTCTATTTACATGCAAGATAAACAAAGCCATCAGGCACACAAGTGGGGGATGATGAGCCCTTAATAATCTCGATGGAGGATGGAGGCTGTATCCCCAGGAAGCCTTTCTGCCTCTTCAAACAAAGTGAATGAAGTTTGGGAAGATTGGAGCAGAGGCAAAAGGCCATTTTGTTATCTATCGCCTAGGGGACAAAGTGGGAGCAGCACCCTTTGAGCTCATGATAAGTGAATCTTCTTGGCCTGTAAACCAAAAGTAGCTGGAATTGACTCTAGGGGAGAAAGCTACCTAGAGACTGTAACTTGCTGAAGTTAAATTTTAATAACTAGAAAGGATATTTGTTTTGTTTACTTGTTTTGTAACTCCTGTGTCCTCCGTTCTTAATTACTAGCCCTTAAATATCTGTTCTTTGTAAATAGACTCACTCTAGCTTTATTACAAAACCATCCCAGTGCTCTGTATAAAACTGAAGGATAAAATTCTCAGCCCAGCAGGCAGGCTGGTGTCTCGTTGGAGGCAGTGCACTTGATACCGCTATGCGTACCCAGTGAAAGGGACTGACCGCAGCTGAATGACGTCTCTGGGGAACTCGGGCACTGGGGTTCACTGACGGTTCCCAGTAAGGTGAGGTTTGGACTGGCAGAATCCAGCGGAGTTGCTAGCCGAGCAGGTGAGCTGGTGTGGCAGGGGGCTGACGACAGCTGAGCAGCAGCAAAGCTCTCACTTGCTGAGGCAGAGCAGCAACCGTGTCTGACAGTTCTGAGTGACCTGAGCAAGGCCTCACATACCCTCACTTTCACCATCCATAAAAGGAGATGATAATACCCACGTACTGCCCAGGAGTTTTGCGAGGATCAACTAATGTCTGGACAGTTCTTTGAACACACCAAGTGCTACAGAAATGGTGAGTGCTCTGAAGAATCAGGTCACGGGGGGTCTCAGGTTGGTGTCCAATCACGCCAAGTTAGTGGAGACTTTGGAAAATTTGGCTTTTGTCACCAGAGATAAAACTTTCAAAAACGCCTAAATGACCAGGAGCTTAAGTCCCTTTTGCAAATGGGACTGAGGCAAAGAGATGCTGAAGTCTCCATGGTACTGGGCCTCCTAAGTTACTTATGAAAATGGAAGTTAAGTCCCTAAATTACTTGGTGCTTTTGAAAATGTTGCCATGGGCACCATCCACCCAGTGCAGTGAATGATGCAGGAGGTGTGTAGAACAAATAGTATTTGTGCCTACAATTAGACTATCATAATGTATATGCATGAGGGGGCAGGGAGAACTGGCAATGCACAGACAAAGTTATGGCTGGTATTTCCTAAATTTTGAGTATATGATTTTCACTAAATAACATTATCTTTTTTTTTTTGTATGTAAGGTAAACATTAGAGCTGGTTGAAAACCCCACTTTTTTTCCCCATGAAGTATTTCAAATGCAATATTTCAGTTTTCCTTTAGATTTTTTGAAACAGAATCAAGATTTTTACCTTTGAAAATGAATGATTATTATCTAGATTTTACTTAAAATGTTGTTTCATTTCAATTTGGCAAATAAAAAATCAGTCTTCCATTTCCGTTTTACAGTTTACAGATTCTCCCCATCTTCTCTCCCTTTTTATTTTTACCCCTTCCCCCCATACACACACTGTAAAAAAATTGAAGTATAAAAGTATCAGGAAACTGGAAAAACACGTGGTGTCCTTTTTCAACTGAAAAGGTGATACAATTGTTTTTAAACAAGTACCAGAAAGTGCTACTTTCTTTGTGGCGTGCTACCAAAAATATCCTCAATAACTCATGTGACAGAAGGAAAATTGTTATTTTCAGCAGTTTATAATGCAGCCAAAATGGAAGGAGTTTCATTTAAATAAGGGATGCGCTTTCCTGGCCCCAGTACTGACCGCTTGCTGAATTGCATCCAGCAATGAAGGCATGAGAGTTTCTCCAGAAGGTGGCGAGAATATTTTGTAATAGAGAGTGTAAGCAACCTTCATATGGGGGCTGCTCCCCCTGTAACTTACAGAGTAATGATTTGAAGAAGGAGGGGGACAGTAAGTTGGTGACATTTATGAAACTCTAAGGACAAATTCTGTCCCTGCTTTACTGCCTTGCATAAGCACATCTTTGCTGAAGCTCTTCCTGGAGAATTCAGGGTTTTCCCTGGTCATAACCAGTGATGAGCTGCCAAAATCTTAACAACTGGTTCCCAATAAAAAGTTCTGATTTTAGGGATGAGCCACAATATGTAATTTTTGTACCAATAGGGAAAATATGCATGTAAGTTGACCCTACCTAAAGTTCTTTTTTAAAAAGATGGGCCTGAACTAGAAATGAGCTCCGTTTCACATGTGTGGGTCTCCGCCACTCCTTAGGGGTGTGCTAGTGTGACCAGATGTCCTGATTTTATAGGGACAGTTCCAATTTTGGGGTCTTTCTTATATAGGTTCCTATTATCCCCCACCTCTGTCCCAATTTTTCACACTTGCTGTCTGGTCACCCTAAGGTGTGCACATGTGTGGGTCCCAACTTCTCCCTGCCCCCGCCCCATTGAAGCAGGCGTGCAGGGTTACTGTCCTGGGAACTGAAGGACACCAGTGGACGTGGGTCTGACTACAGACAGGGACGTGGGGCAGGGCTAGCTTGAGGCAAAGGGGTGCAGGGTTGGCTGGAGATGGGGAGGGGGCTGGCCTGAGCCAGGGCAGGGCAGTGCGGGGCTGGCTGGCTTTGGGCAGGGCTGCAAGGGGTGCAGTAGGGGTTGGCTGGAGACAGGGCAGGGGATGTAGCAGGGGCCGGCTGTGGGTAGAGGGTGCAGGGCTGGCTGCAGGCAGGGCAGGGTGCTGCAGGGAAGACTGGAGACACAGGAGTGTGGGGCTGTCTTTGGGCAGGGTCACACTGAGGCATGGCAGGGATTGGCTGGAGACAGGAATGCAGGGCTGGCTCACTGGCTTCAGGAAGGGGAGTGCAGCAGGGGTTGACTGCCGGCACGGGGTGTGGGGCTGGTGTGGGCAGGGCAGGGGACGCGGCAGAGGCTGGCTGCAAGCAGTGGGTGCAGGGCTGGCTGGAGACAGGGTCTGGCTGCGAGCAGGGAGGCGGGTACTCATTGGGATTGTGGCTCGGAGCAGCCCGAGCAGCAGGACACCGCCCAGGCCCAGCAGAGCTGTTGGGGATCCACCAGGCAACAGCGGGAGCCCCAGGGCCAGGGAAGCAGCAGCAGGGCCCGTGCCCAGGTCCAGGCTGCAATAACCCACATGGCTCTCACAGCACAGCACAGCACACCCGACGGCCAGAGGAGGAATTACATCACTTCCCAGCAGGAGCCCATCAAAGCCGCAGCGCCCCCTTGCAGGGAAATGGGTTAACAACTTGTTCTAAAACTGCTTCAAAATTTAACAACTGGTTTGTGAGAACCAGTGCGAACCGGCTCCAGCTCACTACTGGTCCTAACTATTCTTTTGTGATAATATTTATTTTACTTTTACTCGTAATATTTTAATTATTATTATACGTGGTTTAGGATCTAGCTCCCCCTCCCCTTGCTGTGTCCTGAGGTTCCCCTGCTCTGGGGCTAGTATCACACACTGAGGGGCAGGTGTCATTAATCCAGCCATTCTCCTGTACTTACCTGAGCAAACCACACTGGCGTCATTGTCGTGTGAGCACTGAGAAGCCCCCAGGGCAGTAACAGGGCAATGTCGTAAATGAGGCTCATTCCCTTTACAGTGAAATGTGTCTGTCCAGACAGAGCCATTTCCCTTCCCAAAATGTGCTTCTCCTGGAGCTGATACAGCGAACCCACAGTCGAGCTGATGACAGAGAACATTGGCATCTGGTAAATCCCAGTGAGAGTCACAGAGGGTTCCCCAGGCACCAAGAACCTGGATCTCCACCCTCCCTGAGCATGCTGTGCTGCCGTTCACCAGCCGGAAACCTGTGTGCCCAGGGGAGAAGGTGTTTAGAGAGGGAGCATTTCAGGTATTTTATACCAAATATTCATAGAACATCAGGGTTGGAAGTGACCAGAAGGTCATCTAGTTCAACCTCCTGCTCAAAGCAGGACCAATCCCCGGACAGATTTTTGCCCCAGATCCCTAAATGGCCCCCTCAAGGATTGACCTCACAAGCCTGGGTTTAGCAGACCAATGCTCAAACCACTGTGCTCTCCCTCTCCCCAAAGAAAAGGAAAGTCAGGGGGATTGAGCCCATCCCCATTATATTGGATTATTTAGGTTTTACTAGAAGCTGGTAGTAGCTCTATTATCCCAGCTCCCTACAGAGAGAGATAATTTTATTGCTGCACCCTATTCTAGAATATGCAACACTGGGATTTTAGAGACATTGTGTAAAATTCTTACGTGAGCATATGACACTGGCATCATTTGCATGTGAGCACATCTGACTCCCGTGTGATACCCTGGGACAGTACACGTGGTGTGACTCATTCCCTACGCACTGGAATTCCTCAGTCCAGATTGGTCCATGTCCTTTTCTGAAGTGAGTTCCTTCTGGGATAGATACAGCAGTTCCACACTGTAGTGCATTACAGATAACACTGGCAGCTTTGAGATCAAAGTGTGCATCACAGATTGTAGCCCAGTTGTCTTTATGTCTTACTTCCACACTTCCTGAGCAGGCATTGTCCCCTCCAACAAGACGGAGCTCAATGTGTCCTAGAAAGCCAATGAAGGATGAATATTACAAAGGAGCCTTAGGGAGTTAGGTGTTCCACTGGCCTAGAACTTTGGCCAAAAGTCCATCCTGGTGCAGTGGGGCAGTGCAGGCAATTAGAAATAATAATAATAATAATAATAATAATAATAATAATAATAATAATAATAAAAAGTACAACAAATGGAAGGAGGAGAATTCAAAGCAATTGATATACATTGGAAATTATAAGATGTAGAAAATTTATAAGGGAAGCTAAATCTATCAAGGAAAACTCCATGTTTGGTAGGGCTAAGAACAATAATGAGAATATTTTCAAGTATATTAGGACTAAAAACAAACAAATGAATTGTAACAATGGTGTAGGCCCAACACAAACGGAATGGCAAAATAGTTTATAAATATTTCTAGCTTTGGATAGAAGCAGGATGTGTATTCATACTGTGTGAAGAGGATGAACTATTCTGCTTTCTGTTGGTAACTAAAGAGGATGTTAAACAATATCTACTAGGGATAAACTTTTTTAAAATAAGTCAGCAGACCTGAATAGCTTATTAAATCTTGGAATAAGTAGAAATGTAGGACTGCAAGAAACCTCACAAAGTCAGCTAGTCCATCCCCCAACACCAAGACAGGTTTAAGTATACCTAGGCCATCCCTGATAGATGTTTGTCTAACATGTTCTTAAAAGCCACCAATGATGGTGATTCCACAACCTCCCTTGGTACCTTGTTCTAGTACTTAACTATCCTTCTAGTTAGAAAGATTTTCCAAATATCTGACCTGACTCTCCCTTGCTGCAATCTAAGTGGATTACTTCTTGTCCTACCCATCATAGTCAGAAAGCCCAAATTTGGACACAGTGATCCAGCTGAGGCCACACCAGTGCTGTGTACAGCGGGACAATTATCTCCTCTGTTTTACATATGACATTCCTGTTAATACAACCCAAAATGACATTTTCTGTTTTCAAAACAGCATCACACATTTCAGTCTCTGATCCAATATAACCCTAGAACATCTTCTGCAGAACTGCTGCCTAGTCAGTTATTCCCCATTTTGGATTTTCTGCATTTGATTTTTCCTTCCTAAGTCTGATACTTTGTGCTAGTTTTTACTGAATTTTAACTTACTGATTTCAAACCAATTCTCCACTATATCTGGGTCATTATTAATTCTAATACTCTCATCCAAAAAGAGCTTTTGACCCCTCCCAGGTTTGTGTCATCCACACATTTTATGAGTTTATTCTCTACTCCATCATCCAAATCATTAATGAAAATATTGAATAGTACCAGGCCCAGGAGAGTGATATTATTTATGTATCCATTGGAACACAGTGACCAGAGAGAAAAGCAACTAAAGCCAACTGGCATATGTCTTACCTAATCCTCAGCATTTCCCTCAAAACCTGGGCTGGCCCAACCTATCCCAGGTACCCCTGCGTCTGGGGACTGGGTTCATTCTCCTTCCCTACAGACCCTGCCTCTCCCTCTCTGTTCATCAGGGCTTCCTTTTATAGTTCCCAAATCCTTTGTTTAATTTTCCCACTTGAAGGGCCTCTCCCCTCTCCTAAACTAGGGGGGGTTGTAATGAGCTTGCTCAGAGGCAAAAGCTGAAAGGGAAGGGAACAGCCCTCCTGTGTACAATACTATAAAATCCCGCAAGGCCAGAGACACCAAAATCCTTTTACCTGTAAAGGGTTAAGAAGCTCAGGTAACCTGGCTGACACCTGACCCAAAGGACCAATAAGGGGACAAGATACTTTGAAATCTTGGTGGAGGGAAGGCTTTTGTTTGTGCTCTTTGTTTTGGGGCTTGTTCGCTCTTGGGACTAAGAGGAACCAGACATCAATCCAGGCTCTCTAAATCTTTCTGAACCAGTATCTCATATTTCAAACTTGTAAGTAATAGCCAGGCAAAGCATGTTAGTTTTATCTTTGTTTTCTCAACTTGTAAATGTTCCTTTTTGCTGAGAGGATTTTACCTCTGTTTGATGTAACTTTGAACCTAAGGCTAGAGGGGATTCCTCTGGGCTATATGAATCTGATTACCCTGTAAAGTATTTTCCATCTTGATTTTACAGAGATGATTTTTACCTTTCTTTCTTTAATTAAAAGCCTTCTTTTTAAGAACCTGATTGATTTTTCCTTGTTTTAAGATCCAAGGGGATTGGATCTGGACTCACCAGGAATTGGTAGGGGAAAGGAGGGGGGATGGTCAAGTTCTCCTTGTATTAAGATCCAAGGGGTTGGATTGATGTTCACCAGGTACTTGGTGAAGAAGTCTCTCAAGGCTACCCAGGGAGGGGAAGGTTTTGGGAGGAAAGAGGGTGTTCCAGACACTGAGAAATCTTAGAGGTGTTTATGCAGGTCCCCACATCTGTACCCCAAAGTTCAGAGTGGGGAGGAACCTTGACATGGTGGCAGAGCGGTGGGATCATTTTAAACCAAAAGCCAGTAGGATTTTTTTTCTCCTTTCTAGCTGCTTAGAAAGCAGCCTGAAGGCAGAGGTGTTAAGTTTTTTTTAACAAGGGTCTTTGTTAAGAGAAGGCTTCAAGCTGTGAGCAAGCAGCCAGCAAAGGAATTTACAAGCTGAATTGTTTTTTCTTTCTTTCTATCTCTCAGGTATAGCTATTTAGAAAGTCTCTGTTAACCAAGCAGCCCTGAGCTCAGTGCATCTCAGTTTCAGTGAACTGCAGAGGGATGTGGCCCAGCACAAGAAAGCAGGAAAATGACTACCAGTGGAGCAGCTAACAAACTAGAACTGGCTAGGCTGGAAGCAACAGAGAAAGAAAACGAACCTAAGAGACTGATAGAACTAAAACAATTAGAAATAACCAGGGAAGAAACTGCCCACAAAAGAGCTATGGAGGCAAAAGAAAAAGAGATGGACACAAAAAAAAAAAAAAAAAAAAAGAGATGGAGGAGAGGGAAAGAGAGAGAAAGCATGAACTGGAATTAGCAAGGGCTAAGCAGAATTTACTAGTCAGCCCTAACAATCCTTCTCCAAGTACTAGAGTTCAGAGTGGGGGAGGAACCTTGACAGCCTTGACTCCTGTATTGTCAATTAAGTACCAGTGACTGAGGTCTCTGTAGCCATTGTCTGCCTTGCTGGCACATGTGGGGAGCTCCAGCAGGAGTTACTCTTTTAACCCTGGTAGGAAATGGCAAAATAGCAATAAAAGAAACAGAGGTAACACATAATATACAGATCTCTCTCATGGTCTTCACATGGGTCATAGTTGACAAGTAACTGAATTAGAGCTCCCAGGGAGGTGCCATGAAAAGGCTGAGGTGATCCTTGGAGGGTTAAACAGGGGAGCAGTGAGGAATTGGCTGAAACGCAGGATTTCCAGCTCACGGGAAATTTGGCTATTTCAAAACAACTTCCTGTGAACCAGAAATCCCCTCAACAGTTTGTTCTGGAAACACCAACACATGGAGTGTTCAACATGAAATTTGCTCCCAGGGACACCTGCAGATGCTGAGTGACACTGACATTCTTGTCAGTTTCACCAGTGCTAAGAGAAAACCAAAAATGTCAATTTCTCTCAGCAGCTGCTGGGGATCCCAGAGTCTTGCCATGCAGACTGCCTTGGGCTGGGGACCTCTGGGCTTCCAGACTCCTGGGCCAGCTGATGTCCCAAATAGCCAGTTGGCCTGGGAGTCTCAAACCTCTGAGGTCCCCGGTCTGGAGCAGTCTGCAATGCAGGGCTGCCCCAGAGCCACAGATCCTGGGAATCAGGATCCCATCCCAAGATTTCTAAATTCTCTGCTGTGGACCTGGGAGCTGAGCCCTGGTTAAAGCTGGGACTCCTGTCTCCGTGGCAGGGTTGCCCTGGAGCTGCAGACTATAGAACACCAGAGTTTCTGGTGCTGGGGCAGTCTACATGGTGCAGCTATCCCAGAGTAGCTGGCCTGAGAAGACTGGGGTAGCCCGCCCCTTCCCCCCAAAAAAAAACAAGCTGGCACTTAAACCATGCAGGTTTCTGCCACAACCCTGCCTGTGGTCTGGAGAAAGTTCGTTGCACCCAACTCACTTTCATAGGAAATGTCAAGTTCAACAAACCAGCATTTTCCAATGAAGCTCCATTTCGTTGGATAATTTCTGACCAGGGACATGATTTTATCTCTGTATACAGCATGGTGAGAGTGATACTGCATCCAGCTGTGCTGTCCACAGTTTAAGAAGGATATTAAAAAAAATAGAAAGGGTGCAGAGAAAAGCCACAAAGATGATTTGAGGAGTTGTAAATGTGTCTTGCAGTGAAAGATTCCCCGAGCTCCAACCGTTTGTTTTTAAAAAAGAAGATGTGATTATAGTGTTGTGATGGGTTGGATCACAGAAACCCCTTGGGAGCTGCCAAGTGATGTGTTGAGACTACTTCTGCCTCTGCTTTCCCTGCCAGCCTGGGACTCTAGTACCTTTCCTGTTTGAGCCAGACACGCTTGCCAGCTGCAAACACAGATCCAGGTCTGACCCACATCCCACAAACTGCAGGCTTAACTGAAAGCATCTTAAGAAGTGTTCCTGTCTCTACCACTCTTCCATTCTATGCATCTGATGAAATGGGCTGCAACCAATGAACGCTTATGCTCAGATAAATTTGTTTGTCTCTAAGGTGCCACATGTACTCCTGTTCTTTTGCAGATATAGACTAACATGGCTGCTACTCTGAAACCTATCAAGATTCCAAACCACCATTAATGACCCCACTTTCCATAATTACAATAGGCCTTCAGAATTATTTTTCATATTTCTTGTTTCAGATACAAGAGTGATACATTTATACAAATAGGATGACCACACTCAGTGGATCAGGGGTAGGCAACCTATGGCATGGGTGCCGAAGGCTGCACTCAAGCTGATTTTCAGTGACACTCACATTGCCCGGGTCCTGGCCACCAGTCCGGGGGGCTCTGCATTTTAATGTAATTTTAAATGAAGCTTCTTAAACATTTTAAAAGCCTTGTTTACTTTACATACAACAATACTTATATAGTATAGACATAGAAAGAGACCTTCTAAAAATGTTAAAATGTATGACTGGCACGCAAAACCTTAAATTCGAGTGAATACATGAAGACTCAGCACACCACTTCTGAAAGGCTGCCAACCCCTGCAGTAGATTATAAGCTTTGTAATGATACCTTTTGCATGAAGCATATTCTAGTTACCTTATATTCACACTTATTAGCATATTTTCCTACAATCATACAGAGTGCAACGTCACAAGTGCATAAGTACTTGCGCAAGGACAAAACTCTAGTAAGTAGAGGCCTCTTTATTCTAGTGGAGAAAGGCAAAACAAGAACAAATGGCTGGAAGTTAAAGCCAGATAAATTCATATTAGAAGTAAGCCACACATTTTTCATAGTGAGGGTGATTAACCATTGGAACAAACTAAAAGGGACGCAGATGATTATTCACCTCCTGAAGACTGGATGCCTTTCTAGAAGATGTGCTTTAGCCAAACAAAAAATATTGGCTTCAGTTCAGGAGTAACTGTATTAAATTCTGTAGCCTGTTACCCAGGAGGCCAGACTATATGATCTAATGCTTCCTTCGGCCCTTAAAATCTATAAAGCTTTGTATCTAAAGGGAAGTTAAATTTGTAAAGTTGAGCACTCAAACATTCAGAATGCCACACTCGTACTGTTCTCTGTAACTTTAATTAGTCCCTTTTGTATTTGCATTGCGATACAGTCTTTAAATATATCACCAAATATTTGCATCAGGACCCTTGCCTCATTCAGTGCACAGGACACGTGGTACTGACTGAATAGGTGGATGGTCAATAGTTCTTTTTATACTTGCTGTTCAGTGTGTGGCCCCAGCCGTTCTGTACTGCACATCATCCAAGCTGAACTCCCAAAACAGAATTGTTCATTTCTCATGGACTTTTCTATGGAGCTCATTTCTATAGTTGCTGAGTGCTTCACAAACATTAAAGAATTTCTCTTCACAACACCCTGGGAGGCAGGGAAGTTTTGTTATCTCCATTGTTATCTCCATGGGAACTGAAGCCCAGAAACACTATGGACAAAATGATCAAAAGTGTCGACTGATTTTGGGTGCCCAGCTTGAGACACCAAGTCCTGATTTTTCAGAGTCCTTAGCATTATACAGCACTTAGTATGTTCAGAGCACAGCACCTACTGTCTTCCATTTACAGCAGTGAGCGCTCAGCACTTCTTCAGACCAGACCCTCACAGTTAAAAATGGGCCAGGAATGAGGAACACACAATTAATGACCACCTGTGAAACTTTTGGTTTAATTGACTTGCCAAGCATCACATAGGAACTCTGTAGCAGAGGTAGGGATAGAATCCAATTCTCTAGGGCAGCATTCAACTGCCTTAACAAGAGACTCTCCTTTCTCTTTCTGTGATCCCCTGCTTCACACACTGCACACTTCACAGTTTCTGCAACCAGTGATGCAGGGGCCCGCACAAAACAGCCTCCTTCACGCCACAACTCTGATTCAGAGCAATGTCTAGCATTGTTCTAGTGTGACTGCTATACTTGGGCTATGGGGGATAGAGCACACACACATGCTGAAGCCAGTTCCCTTGGTTCACTGACTCTCTCCCTGTGCCTGGAGTGGTCCCTGGGCTACTGGTGCGGTGGGGAGAGAGGAAGGATGGCTTAATGGGTGAGCCCTAGCTTCTGCTGTCTGCTTCAGTAACCTGAGCTTGGGAGCTGCAGACACTCTACATGGGCTGTTTCAGAGATGTTGCTGCTCTGGTGCCTCCCAGGGCTGTTGCAGCCGTCTCCCTGCTGGGGATGCTGCTGCGGAGGGGGCGCCACATGCCAGGCTCCTGCTCCTGGCTCCCGGCTCCCATTCCTGTATCTCCTTCTCTTTCCCATCCCATCCCCCTTCCCACTGCTCCATGCCCCATCACCTCCCCCTTCCTCTCCCCATTGTTTCTTGCCCCTCCCATCCCCCTTTCCCACTGTCCCTTGCCCCGGTGCAGGCACTTAGCCTTCTACAGGAAATGGGAAGGCACTAGGACCCAGGAAGCAGTGTCCAGCTGCAGAGGTGGCAACCCAGAGCAGCTAGTCTCAGCCTCTGGAAAAGCGGCTCCATCCCTCCCCCTCTGCTCTCTGCACCAACCCCACATCCCCCCACCCCACATCCCCCCGCCTTGCCTCTGCCAATGCCCCCCTGCACCCTCCCAAACTATGCCCATGCTATCTATCCTGTGCACTGAGGCAGGGGTCTCATGGAGAACATAGCTTGTTATCATGTAATTAAAGACAGTATCTTAACGCATACGTACAAGTGGGCCAAAATAAAGTTACAAAGACAACTTTAATTCTGCCATTTCCTTGTTTTTTTACTGCTCAACTTTGCAAACTTAATGTGCCTCATAAGTAAAGCTTTGTGCATAATTTCCCAGGTTTTTAAAAAAGCAAACTGAAAAGTCAGAAGTTCCAAGGTGCAGAATCATGTTGCCACTCTCGGGTTGCCTCCCATCTTGGTTTTACCCTGACAGTCTGTTTTTTGGCTTCTGTGTCTGGGTGCCATTTAGGGTTGCCAAGTGCCTGGTATTCTACTGGAAAGTCCAGTTAAAAAAGGACCTAAATGGCACCTGAACCAAAAGTCTGGTTTTCACAGGGTGTGGGGAGGCACCAGGTCATAAATCTTTGCCAGCCCCTGCTCAGCCAGGGCCACTTCGTACCTGCAGGCAGGTTCCTTGAGACGATCCGGAGAGTGATGAGGGGAGGGAAAGAGGCAGAGAAGCTGGGGGGTGAAGGAAAGAGGTGGAGAAGAAGTGGGGCCTTGAGGGAAGAGGTGGAGAAGAGTGAGGCCTTTGGAGGAAGAGGCAGAGCAAGGGGTAGAGCCTTGAGAATCTGACTACCAGCCATTAGAAAGATGGCAACTCATCAGCAGGAATGGAACTTTTAGATCCACCACAGAAACCACTTGAGCTAATGGAGTAAATGACAGTAGTAGTAGGTTGTGTGACAAAGTTCCTCCTCTACCTTGGTGAGTCTTGCACTTTTTGGCTGATTTGTTCACCTCAGTGATCTTCCCTTCTGGTGGAACCCACAGTCTGGGTCAACTCCTCCTGTGTCTGATCAGGAGTTGGAAGGTTTGGGGGGGAACCCAGGCCCGCCCTCTACTCCGAGTGGATTGCAGCTGTCTATAGAGCCTTTTGTAACAGCTGCATGACTGCTACAACTCCCTGGGCTACTTCCCCATGGCCTCCTCCAAACACCTTCTCCTCACCACAGGACCTTCCTCCTGTTGTCTGATAACACTTGTACTCCTCGGTCCTCCAGCATCACACCCTCTCACTCTCAGCTTCTTACACCTCTTGCTTCCGGCTTCTCACATGCACACCTCACTGACTAACTGGGAGGCTTTAAACTAGTTACAGACAGCCTTTGATCGGCTTCAGGTGTCTCAATCAATGTATCTATCTCCACTGCCTTCTAGAAAGATCTTAATTGGCCGCCCCAAGTGTCTTGATTAACCTGGAGCAACTGCCATTTGGTTACCATGGTACCAGGGATTTGTTTAGCCTGTGGCAAACATACCTGTTCCCCACTACTTTACCAAGGCCATCTGGCCTTGCCCTATCACAGTTGTCATCCTTTTTGTGGACCAGCACTAGAGGGAGATCAGAAAATTTTGTTGGAGGGTTTGACAGATATTTGCTGACAGCAGGGGAATGGCAAAACTCAGGGATACTGGGTACCATTCCAGGCTCTGGAGAGATGTGTGCTCGGGTAATGACAGATCCTTCTTCCTCTGATTTCCCAAGCCTAATTCCTCTCTCTTCCCCATCCTTTGCTCTGTGTCCCAGTCCCATTCTCCTTGTCTACCTTGTTCCACACTCCACTCAAGCTTCTCTTCCCCAGTTCCAATCTCCTTGCCAAGCCAGTCCTAGACTTCACATCTGGCTTCCCCAGCCAAGTCCGAGTTCCCCCCGGTTTTCTGTGCTGTCCCTCTCCTCTGGGGTCCTCAGCTGATCTGTTTCTCACACTTACCTTTGCCTTAAGTTGTCCTGTCTGTCCCAAGCCCCAGTATCCCTCCCTAGATGCCTCATCCAGTCTCAGGGTTTCTCTCTACACACACTTAGTTTGTGGCAAACTGGGGTGTAAATTTACCTCACACTAGCCTGCTGCACACTGAGTGTCCGTGTGGAGCCTGCTGCTGTGCACTAACATTTCCCTAGTGCTTGGAAATGGGATAGATCAATGCACACAAGGGAACTATTAGGGCTTCTCTTTGCTACCACACTAAATCAGTGCCACTGTATTGATGTAGCGGCGCCGAGTTAACATGTCTAATGAAGATGCAAGATGTTGATAGGAGAGTGCTCTCCTGTCCGCATAATTAGTCATAGAATCATAGTCATAGAATCATAATATTTTAGGGTTGGAAGAGATCTCAGGAGGTCATCTAGTGCAGTCCCCTGCTCAAAGCAGGACCAACACCAACTAAATCATCTCAGCTAGGGCTTTGTCAAGCCAAGCCTTAAAAACCTATAAAGATGGAGATTCTACCACCTCCCTAGGTAACCCATTCCACTGCTTCACCACTCTCCTAGTGAAATAGTGTTTCCTAATATCCAACCTAGAACTCCCTCACTGCAACTTGAGACCATTGCTTCTTATTCTGACGTCTACCACCATAGAGAACAGCCTAGCTCCATCCTCTTTGGAACCCCCATTCAGGTGAAGACACATGACGTCAATGGGAGACAGCTCTCTTGTCTACATAATTAGTCCACCTCATTGAGAGGCAGAAGCTCTGCTGGCAGGAGAGCATCTCCCGCTGACATAGTGTGATACAGACACTGGTTTAAGTCGATATAAGTTACATTGCTTAGTGTTGCGGGGGATGTTTCCACAGCCCTGAGCAATGTAACTTACATCAACTTAAGCAGTAGTGTAGACAAGGCCTGAGTGTACAGCCACACTGTCCTCATGGGCCTCCATAATCTGATATTCCTGTGCTGTGTATGGTTGAAGTATGTTTTTGTCTGAGCTCTCTATGCTATGTTAGATCTACAGGGCATGCGAGATTTTGAAATTTTCTATTATTGGTTGGTCCAAAATCTGAGAAATAGCAGAACAGGGAGAGGAGTGCTCTCGGCTAAATCTAGTTGTGGCCAAGCTGAGAGAATCTGTCCATTCCTCGGTAACTCTGTGAGGATGGCAAAGGGGCTACACAAATGCCCCACCCTCTGTACCTCTGTGGTTGAGTGTCTGCACCTGGATTTTGGCATGAGTGTAACATTTTCAAAAGTGACTCAGCAACTTAGGAGCCTCAGTGACATTTTCCTTTTCCATTTTCTCGCCTGTCTGCATTTTTAGACACATTCAGGTGGAAAGAGAAAGGGAAGACGTGGCACTGAAACAACTGGAAATGAAAACGCTTCACAGTCACACTGGGGGATCCTCAGTGGCCAGTGACATGAACAGTAATAATTACAGCTCAGTAATTACAATCATTACAGGACTTGCTCTGGTTTTTGTTCATGTCTGGTTAGGGTCACAGGCACATGACGTCCTCTGAGTTCAAGCCCTTTTGTCTCAGGGGATTTGCCTTTCAGGACAGAGGTGACTGATTCTTACCTGAACAGGTCACTCCAGCATCCAACTCATGATAACAGTTATGCACATTCCATCCTCTGTTCCTGCAGTGCCAGAGAGCAGACTCAGTACCAACGCAGGCAACTTCATCCAGCCAAATTGGTCCAGATCCTGGTCCAAAATGACCCCAGCGGGGGGCACTGACAGCAGCTCCACATCCCAACTGCTTACAGACAACTCCAGCATCTGCCTTGTCCCAGTAACTGCTACACACTGTCCCCCACTGATCCTGGTGTTTAACCTCCACTCTCCCGGCACAGGGGCTGCCTCCATTCACCAGCCTCAGCTCCTCGGCACCTTCAAAGAGAGACACAGAGCAAGTCAGAGCGAGTAGGGAGCCCTCTCCCCAGCGTTATCACAGCAGAGTCCATGGCCAGCAGCAGGGGATCCACGCCCAGAGCCAGGAGAATAGGACATGCCCAGAGCTGCCTCAAGGCTCCACCTTCTCACATCTCAGGGCCTCACACTCGGGGCTGTCAGTGCTCCAGCTCTCGCCATTTTATCTCCGCTCTGGCGATTTGGGGTGTTTTTACTTGTCTCATGAGAACATGATGAAAGGCGCCAACTCACCGAGTTTCCCTTATTCCAAAAGGCGCCATCTCCTGTCACTGACACTGGGGCTGAAGCCGGCGAGATGCCGCCACCTCCCTACAGTCTGTCGGCAGGTGGGCGTGTGGCCGCCCTGAATAAAAATGGCTGCCACTTCCACTAAAGCCCGTGGGGAACATGGCTGTCTCTGTGTGGCTGAGGGGGCTGGAGAGGACCCCGAGACCGTGATGGGCAGCAGAGACCCAGTGAAAGGAGGATGGGGAGAGTGAGGGGAGCAGGGCCCTCGGAGGACAGGAGGCAGATTGAAGGCCTGCAAGGGAATGGGGTAAAGATGATGAGTCGGCCAGAGGGAGGGGTGGGGGGGGGCTTCTGGAGCAAGGGGGGGAAAGAGGGTGGGGAAGGGAGAGTCTGTAGCAGGAAGCAGGAGGGACAGAGGGGAGGTGGGTCTGGAAATGAGGTGGGAAGGAGGTTGGAAAGAGGGGCAGGAAGGAGAAGTGGGAAGGGGATGAGTATCTGCAGTGGGGTTAACAGGGAGGCAGGAGAGAGAGTCAGGAGGGAGAAGAGGGAACAGGGATTTGAAATTGGGGCAGGAGGGAGGAGTGGAGATGGAGCACAGGGTGGTCTGGATGGGGGAGCAGGGAGCATGGGGCTGGAGGGGGTTATTGAGAAGGGAGCAGCAGGGAGGGGGAATGGGGATTTAGAGAAGGGGGTCTGTATGGAGAGAGGAGGGGGCCTGGGGTGGAGGACAGGAGTAAGAAGCGAGAAACCAGGCAGGAGAGAGATGAGAAGGAGGAAAGAGTAGAGGGGGCAGAAGGAGACATGGGGAGAAGAGGGGTCTTATAAGTGGGGAAGGAGGAGGGAGAGGTGAGGAAGAGTGAACTTGTGGGGAAGGAGTGAGGGGGCCTGCAGCAGGGCAGCAAGAGGGTGAGGAGGGGAGGCGTGTGGAGCAGAGGATGGGAGGGAGGGGAGGTAGCCTGGAGCAAGGGCACATGAGGGAGTATTGGGGAGGATGGAGAAGTGGGGATGGAGTAGGGGGTCTGGTGCCAGTGGACAGGAGGTAGGGGAAGGTTTCTGGAGCAGGAGGACAGAAGGAAGTATTGGGAGGGGGCAGCAGGGAAGGAGAGATGGAGAGGAAGGTGAAGGAGATTTTAGAACAGGGGCAGTGTTTCCCAGTCTCAGGTGGAGAAGATGCAGGGGCAGTGTGGGGAGGAGGAAGTCAGAGAAGTGTTGTTGTTTGCAAAAGGCTAAACCAAACCTGTCTTGTTATGGTGACATAATTTCTGTAAATGGTTAATGTCAGATTACAGTGAACATCTCCAGTGTCTCTGTCTGTAACTCACCTCCCAACAATAACAAAATTTCTGTGTGTGAGTGTGAACCATGCTGCATTGATTAGCTCAGTGGTGGTCAAGCTAGCTCCCAGCCAGCCCTTTGTCTGTCAGAGGAACTGACCCAAGAGAGGAGAGTGAAGGCAGTGCTGGGCATTGGGTGGCAGTTCCTGTCTCAGGGGTGAGGAGAGGGTAAGCACAGTCTCCAGCTGAGCAGCCAGGGGTAGTCATGCCGTTTGGGTGCACTAAACGGTCACTTTTCAGCCTGTGATTCTCACTCCTACTCTGGCAGAAGAGTAGGGGTGGATTCTAAAGTCCGTAGACAGACTGAATAACATTACTGGATGGTTTTTATAACTTTGTAATTTTTGTTCTGTGGCACTTGGTATTACAGCCTTGTGCTCCCCACAGGAGTTTCCTCTTCCCACCTGCCCCACACATTTCCCTCTTCCACTGGTCTCCCACTCTCCTCTCCTGGCTGGTTCCCTCTCCTTTTCTCCCCTTTCTACCTGACCTCTCTGCCCTGCATGTACAAGCTGCTTCTTCCCCAGATGAGGAGCAGACTCTGCCCTCAGTCCCTGAGAGCTACTCTTCTCCCAGTAGCTCTGAATTCCACTCCCTACCCCCAGTTGTTTCTACAGCTGTTTGCATTTCTGGGGGTTGTGGAGAGGCAAAGCTGCTGCTGGGAGAGAGGCAGTTCACAGGGAATGTGAGGAGTGGCCACTGCCTGCCACAGAGTCCTTGGATATTGCCTGGGAGAACTGGCCCCCAGGACAGGGTGTGAAAAGCCAGGACTGTCCCTGACACTGGGAGTAAGTACGGGCATCATTACAATGCCCATGAGTTACGGTTACATACTGAGTTCCACTATGACCCCTGGAAAAGGCTGGTTGCAGCAGTGGATGGCTGAGCCGGGGACGGCATGTTTATGGATCCTCCGTGGAGCTCAGGGACAATGCAGTTCACACCAGTACATGGTCAGACCATGCTGCTCCTTTAATGCCAAGCAAATATAAAATGCCACTTTGGTGCAATCCACAGGGTCATTTTTTCAGGTATGGCTCACTTCAGTGCAGTCCCACAGCCAAGCCATGGGGCATGATCTGCGCTAAGAAAAACAGGAGCTTTTTTAAAGTGGACTTAACTCAGTGATGTTCAGTCATGGCAGGACCCAAGGTTGTAACACTGCTCTAGATAAGTTCACACACAGTTCTGTTTTCCTGCACACAGTAGAAAGTAAGAACAGCTGGCAGTTTCTTTGTTCAGAAATCCCCCAGCCTGCCCCTCCAGTGAGCTCCAACTGGCTTTGTTTCTTTTCTTCTTCCAAGACCCTGGTCACAGCTCCTTCTCCTGGCTTCTCCCTCCAACAGACACAGTCTGACGCCAGTATCCTGGCCCCTGCATTGGCAACAGTGGAACCCCCTGGCTTAGCTCTGCCTTGACCACATGACTAGTGCCTTTGGCAGTAGTCCCCACTGTCTGCAGATGTTTTTACTCCATAAAGGATTTTGATTGCTCCATCTTTTGAGCCTAAAAGAGAGTTCTCGCCCTGCCAGTGGCTTTCATGAGGTCTGTGATTGTCTTAGGACCAAAGATTCCTGGATGGCAGCCATCAGCACTTTTCAGGACAACAATCATATTTATTTACCATATGCTGGCTCCACTTCTGTGACCCAACTTGGAATAATGACCCCACCCAGCACTCTGAAAGCTGGGGAAGTTCAGATCTGGGTCCGGGAGTGAAACCTGCAGCTTTGATCCACCCCTGATATTTTCTCATTTGTTTGCCTGCACTCCACATTATTTTACATATTTGTTTTCCTGCACAATCTAAATAGGTCAATAATTGTGAAACATGATCTTCTGGTAAAGACTGACCTGGCGTGTACTCAGGGAGGAGAATTGGGGCACTGAGGGAAAGGGAAAAGTAGCTACACGGTGATATCCCCTATATTGTAAACTCCCTCATGTCACTGTGTTTGTGTCATATGAAGCAAACTCAAATTTCCCATAGAAAATACAAAAATATCAAAGGAATGATGCACAATTCTTCATCAATCCAACAAAAATACATTGAGCTGAGTATGTGCTTGGCATCACTATATGAAGCTATCCCACAAATAACTGGAGAATATTTTATGCTCCCTCACATCACTGTGTCTGCATCATGTGAAGCAGTCAAATTTCTCATGGAAAATAATAAATATTCAGGGGCTATAAACATTTGCTCATAAATCCAACAAAAATACACTGAGCTGAACATCTGCTTGGCATCACTGCATGACATCTCACAATCATGCAGTAATTTATCCCTCATGTGATAATAATTGTCCATCCCATATAACGTCAGTCTGATTGCCCAGAAGTCACCATCGAATTCCCTGCTTTTTGGTAATGTACAGCTGTGTCAAGGGCTCTAACCCTAGCACGTTATATTTGAACTTCTTGGGACTCTGAAATATAAACTCCAAGTAACCTGCTAAACAGTTTGGTTTTATCAGGATTTTCTGGGTACCAGCCCCCTACTCACCAGTTACTGAGCTGTGAAATATTCATTAGAGCATGTTTTATTCTAAGACAATAATTTAGACCAGGGGTTGGCAACCTACAGCATGCAATTTTTAATGGCATGCCGAGGTCCCACTCAGCCCACTGCTGACCTGGATGGACGGAACCCTGGGCTGGCAACGGGCTGAGTGGGGCCAGCGGCTGGAATCCCGGTTGGCAGGAGCCGGTCGATGGAACTCCAGACTGGCAGTGGGCCGAGCCGCTCAGCCAGGTGCCACTCTGAGGTCCCGGCCGCTGGCCCCACTCAGCCCGCCACTCCTCTGGGATTTTGGCTGCCAGCTCCTTGCCAGCTGGGGTCCTGGTCACTAGGACCCCAACTGGCAAGGGGCCAGCAGTCAGAACCTAGAAGTGAAAGTAAGGCGGAGTGTGCACGCTCAGAGCCAGACGATGCTGGCACGCTCTGCTGTAGCTGGAGGCACTGGGCATGGCGTGTTCTCAGCTGGGGTCCTTCTGGCTGCCAGAACTCTCCAGCAGGCTGGCACTGGTGGCCCCATGCACCGGACTAAGCAGCAGGCAGTCAGGCAAGTAAAAGGGGCGGAGGGAGGTGTGGTGGAGGTGTTCGTGTCCCAGCCTCTCCTGCTGCCCCTCTCTTGCCACTGTGCCTGGATACCAGGGCACTGCAGGCACGTGCCATCCCTGCGGCGTGGACAGCTGTGGCCCCTGGGGGCAAGAGGAAGGGAGGGGCAGGCCAGAGGTTCTTCTGCCACCGCCCCCCATTTGCCTGTAGATGCAGTGCCCCCACACAGCTAGGCCACAACTCCCTTGGCAGGAACAGGAACAGTGTGGGACAGGGACCCATCCAGGTAACCTGGCTGCAACCGGGACTATCCCAGGCCAGCCCTGCACCTCTGCGCCCCCAGGACTTCCCCTCTACACACACAACCCTACCCCCTGCTGTGAGCCCCTCATGCCACCCATCCCTGACTCCTGCACCCCCCCATGCTTCCAGCCCTGACTCCTACATCATCCACATCCCCAACCCCTGCCCTGAGCCCCTCGCATCCCAAACCCTGCCCTGAGTTCTCCCCCCACACCCACACATCCCCAGCCCCTGAGCTTCTCCCCGCAAGAGGGATTGCAATATGACAGGATCTGTAAGAAATTAAAGTTACTTTCACCCCTGCTAGAACCCCAGACCAGCAGCGAACTGAGCAGAGCCGGCAGTGGGCTGGGCTGCTCATCCTGCTGCTGATCTGAAGTTCTGACCACTGGCCATACTCAGCCCACTGCCAGCCTGGGGTACCAGCAGCCAGCCCAGGGTTCTGTTCCTGGCCTCGACCCAGCGCTCTTCAGTCATCCCTTGCTGTAGCCCACATTGGAAAATTCAGCAAGGAAAAGCAAGGGCAAGGATCACACTAAACGGATAAGATCTGCATTTTAATTTCATTTTAAATGAAGTTTCTCAAATATTTTAAAAACCGTATTTACTTTAAATACAACAATAGTTTATTTATATAATATAGATTTATAAAAAGAGACCTTCTAAAAACATTAAAATGTATTACCGACACGCAAAACCTTAAATTACAGTGAACTTGGCACACCACTTCTGAAACGTTGCCAACCCTTGACTTAGACTGACATTTCTGATTATCATCTTCAGGGTCAGTTTCTCAGGCTGGTGCAGCAGCACATCGGGGTCCCATGAATCAGCTACTGCCATGGAGTTAACTGCTCTGCCAGTCACATGGATCATTATCATGCTGCTAACACCAGTCCAACAGATTCCAAACACTGTATTATTTGAATCATATCTGAGACCCACATTCAATTTTTATCCTATTTTTAATCAGTTTTGGAATCTTTGGGCCAGATTAACTCTCTAAGATGCACCAGCACTTGCTGATGTATCTCATGGTCTCCATCCCCCCACACCATTGCTGTTAAGTCTGCCTGGAGCTGGGACACTGCATGGCAAGGAGCCTGCAGCCTCCTCTGTGCTGGAGGAATGAGAGCAGCCCTCAAACTGGGCAGGGGCGGCCTTGAGGGAATGGAACCAATGTGGCCATGAGATGCACTGATACAGCTTGTGCTGGCTGGGCTTCTCTAGACTCCAGCTAGGATTCAAAGTTTCTCTGCTCCAGCAGAAACTCTAAGAGAGGGAGGAAGGGCTCCTGCAGGATAAATCTTCCTGCTGGCAGAGCGTCCGGTACCTCATGGACACAGGGCATTGCACACTGCACCTCAACACATGCACACATCCCTTCTCAGGGAGGAATCAGCTCTGGGTTTATTTGGATAAATCCTGCTCACTTCAAACTTGCAAAACTTCTACTTGCTTCAGTGAGTGACTCGGGGAGTGAGGAGCCAGGACTTGGCCCTTGGAGCTGTTGGATTCTGGTCCAAACAGACATTTCTGTTAGATCTCAAATTATTGATGTATTTATTGGGATTTAAATCACTAAAGCGATGCCCAGCCAAGACTGTTGGCACCTGGACGACATTGATAACACACTCAAATCCCTGCAGCATCAAGTGACCATTTCAACAGGAACTCAGCCAGCCAGCCACCTACAGAAACTCCTTTCCACCAATTTCTCATTATGTGACACACAGCCTGGGTCCTTCCCACCCCCAACCCCATCCCCAACCAAGTGTCTTTTGCTGTGTGCCCAGAAGATCACCATATTTGGGCTATTTTGGCCCAAACAGGGCAAGAAGTTTCAGAGTCCTGGAGGCCTCACAGAGAACACCCTGCCAGCCACTCCTCTCCTTTAGAAAAAGGGAGAACCAACTCAGGCTCCACTGCTAACCACAGCTGTGGCAGAGATGGGGAGCCAGTGCGGACCCTGCAGCACAGCTCTAACAAGCTCCCAGCAAGATACGCTGATCAGTGAGTCGCTGCCATTTGCACCAGCTCCATTCTCTGAATGGTTCTAAGGTGCAGCCACACATTAGGGTCATTTGAATAGACCAATCTCAAGGTAACAAAAGCCTCAGTAACAGTGGCAAGGTCCAATCCCAAAAGGAAAAGTCGCAAACTCCTAGCCAGGCACAGATGCTAAAAAGCTGACTGCAAAAGTTACCACCCTACTTCCAGTTAACCCAGTTCCCCTGGTGAAACACAGAGGAGACTTACCTGTTATGTCCTGAATTGTGAGGAGAAGAAGCCACAGCACCAGAGTGGAGAGATGTCCCTTCATTGCCAGCCTGACTTGCTGTCCCCTCCTCTCACTGCACTGGCTGCACCTAAGCACCTGCCAGGGCTTCTCTGTGTCTGACAAGTGACAACAAAGCAGTTGAAGGGAAATATATAGATTCAGAGGCTGGCATCAGCTGTGGGAAGGAACCAATAGAAAACCCTTTTACCTTTTTAGTTCTTATCAGTGGTTTTATCTGTGACTTTATGCAGCTAAAACAGCCAATAAAACTTGAAAGCAACAAAAATCACCATATATGAGTGATGAGCCCCCTCCTGATGTCAGGTTTACCACAGCCTCAGATCATCGGGTAACCCCCAATCTCCAGAGATGGAAGGAAAAGTTCTGTACAAACTATATCTGTGCTGTTTCTCACCCTGATAGATTCTATATCATATTAAACATGAACTGGGAGACATTAGAAGCTGGTTATTTTACAAACAAAGGAAATCCCTTGTGCAAAGGTGATCATTACAAGATCAATTCCCAGTATAGGACATGCTCAATTGTAGACAAGGACAATGCACTAGAACCAGGTTGTGTCACTCAGATCAGCTTTATAGGAGAAGAATTACTCAGCAGAATCTGAAATATTGACAATTCTTCTATTAATAGACCTTGAGGCAGAGATGAAAGTGGACCGGTACGATGTAGTGGTAAAAAGTGGCTGCCAGTCCTGGCCCATACGCAGCCGATGTTAAAGTGCTGCCATACTACTAACATCATTTCCTCTCTCCTTCCCGGCTGCTAACCCCCAGCCCCTTCTGGACAAGGCCCTGTCCCTTCCAGGGGAACAGAGTCAGGCCCTTGTACTGGTAAGTGCTTAATGTTACTTTCACCCCAGCCTTGGAGTTCCTGTCGAGACCATGATTCTTAGTGATACAGGCAGAGCTTATGGCTTCCTGAGTAGGTCATGACCCTCTCTTGTAGTAGTAGGATGTCCTGCACACACTATGCCCATCAGTGCTGTCAGCAGGAGGAGGGCTCCTTGGAAACAAGTTTACTTGATTCATGGGACACAGACAATTCAAGGAACAGGCACAAGGCAAGGGGCATACAGCACAGAACAATGACTGGCTGGCACCACACCTACTTCCTGCTCTTCCTCAATAGAACTGTTACAAGTACTTGGATTAAGGGAAACGTCTTTAACTCTTTACCTTTGCATTTTCTCCCATGCTGCCTTTACTGTATGGAGAAAATTCTCTGAGGAAATCTGTGCAACCCACATCTGATCCTCCTTTGAATCCCTCCTTGAGACTCTGCTCTGTTGTGATTCCAGAAGAAAACACTTGACAGTGAGTGACTAGGTTGGCAGGGGAGGAGGTGTGGCTGTGCCTCTTTCCCTTCCTAGCCTACGCCTTAATTTTACCAATCTCTTTGCCCCAATCCTGCCATTCCCTCTCACTCTGCCCTCCCATTACTTAAACAAACAGTAAAGACAAAACAGAAAATTGCACTAATGTAATATAAAGGCCCCTCCATCAATCAAACATTAACCCTGCCCCTTTAGCCATTAAGCCCTGTCCACCTGTCACTGAAAGTCCCGCCCCTGGTGGTATTACTTCCAGGTTGAAGCCAGACACATGACCGGAAGCAAGGTGTGTCATGTGACCCCCTTTAATAACTCCTCCCACTGCCCTCTACCAATTAGGATGGATTTTGCCGCAGTAGGACTTCCCCGAGAGTTGATTTGACCAATCGGGGGGAGTTCCAGGACAGGCTGACCTGTCCGGAAGTGAGTCATGTGACCACTCTAACAACTCCTCCCACCACTCTCTATCAATCAGGAGGGGTTTCAACTGCTGGGGACCACCCCGGAGAGCATATCTGACAATTGGGGGAGTTCTGAGGTGGGGTGACCCATCCGGAAGTGATTCATGTGACCCCTCTAAGAACTCCTCTTAGTATCCTCTACTAATTGGGATAGATTTTGGCCAAAGAGGACTGCCCTGAGAATATATTTGACCAAAATAGGGCAGTTTCTGGGGCAGGATGAACTGCCCAGAAAAGGGTGATGTGATCCCAATCAGAGTGGAGCACCACCACCCCATAAGTCCCAGCTCTGGGCAGAAGAAGCCATCTCTGACCAAGAACGCATGTTTAGAAATTGTGGAAATGCTGAGAGGAAACATGGACTCCTTCACCTCCCCATGAAACTCAAGACTTTGTTTAGCCCTGAGGGCCTTCAACAATTCGCATGAAAATCACTACATCAACGACAGTTCCAAGGAAGAGGAGGGAGTGGCTAAGGGGAGCCCTTTGGCCCAGCTGTTGAGGGATAAGCTGGAACCCAACCCCGAAACCCAATTGCTCATGAGACACTCCAATGAGCATGCCGACCTCTTGTCGTCCACTCCCCCAGGAGGAGGAAGGAGAATGCAGCGCAAGGGAGTCACCGCGGACAAGGTGAACAGAAAAGATGTCACTCAGGTAAATAAATGATTTAGAAGTAACATTAAGACTGTGTGTGTGTGTGTGTGTGTGTGTGTGTGTGTGTGTGTGTGTGTAATGGAGATAGGAACCGGGGTTGTGTAAATCTATAAACAAGCAATGGGAACTTACACTTGTTTCTTTTCTGAAAATCTCTCAACAGCTCAAAGATGCCTTTCTAGAGGACCCGGAGGCCCTGAACAATGTTGCATCAAACAGTAAAGACGAACCTGGCCCGCTTTGTTTTTGCTCAATGCCAATACAAATTGCTGAAGAGGACTTCGAGGATGACAGCTATGAGGAGTTTAGGAGGAGGCTTGGCATGGAACTAACTGAACCAGTGCCAAGTTATGAGTGTAAAATAATCCATGTGGACTATGGCTTATTGCTGTTTATGATGTCCTTAATCACTGTTTTAGGGAAAAGCTTTTTGAAAAGTATGAGGTCTGTGTCATAGATGTGCCAGGCCAGTGGCACCATGACTGGGTGACTTGGCCTTAATGGACGTAAACTACAAGCTCCGGGGCTTGTATGCTGAGCTGTCTTTGGAAAGCTTATTAAACACTGTTATTGCCATAGGTGATGCTATGCTTAACTCAAGAACATTTAGCACAAGGGGTGACCTTGATAAATGCTGTGCAATTTAGTGGAGACCCTGACTCTGTTTTAAAGAAAATGACCGAACCAGAAGATGCTGTTTACGGCATTATATTGACCATCTGGTCCACACAAAAAGTTACAGAACCCTGCTTAAGAAAAAAACTATTTGTAAGAATTCTAACAGGATAAAGTTAGAAAATGGTGAGGGGACAAACGTGATACAAAACTTGGTAACTGTAAATAATTAAAAAAAAACTATTGAAAAGGGCTTTGTGACTTTCTGTGTTTCTGTTAGAACGTCTCTGTGGCTCTTAAGTGAGCTAATAGTTTTAATGGAGCATCTTCATTTGTTTTCAAGGTGCTGTATGTCTTTTAAATAAAAAAAAATAGTTTGTGAGAACTTTGCTCTTGTGTCTTTGGGTAAAAGAGACCCATTTACAGCAAAAAGCTGAAATGTATCTTGTAGAATCTCGGTGCAGGGGAAAATCCTAAAAATGTATTTACAATTAAAAAAAATAAACAGGGATGGTTCAGACATGTTTGAGTACACTAGAGCTGACCACCCTGTTGAACTGAATAGTTTTAACTACACCTCCACTGAATAGCCAGAGTGACTGAGATTACCCACCCTTGTTGCCATCAGCATTAATTGTATCTGTGATTAGTAATTAAATTTGACGTGTATATACCCACAGTAAAGAGAGTTGGGTGGGTGGGTGAGAATTGTGTGCTCTGATTAATACGAAATGAAATAAAACCTAAGGACAGATGAGGAAAGCCCACAGGTAAGTGGGGAACATGGAGATCTGGGAGATGGGTCGGAAACAAGAGGAAGCGTGGGCTATAATGGCAGAGAGAAAGGAGGATCAGGGCAAAACTGGGAGGCAAGATCAAACCAGTATCTTAGATGCCTACATACAAATGCGAATGTGACATTGTTGGCATCACTGAAAGTTGGTGGGATAATACACGTGATTGGAATGTTGGTGTGGATGGGTACAGCTTGCTCAGGAAGGATAGACAAGAGAAAAAGAGAGGAGGTGTTGCCTTATATATTAAAAATGTACACACTTGGACTGAGGTGGAGATGGACATAGGAGACAAAAGTGTTGACAGTCTTTGGGTTAGGCTAAAAGGGGTAAAAAACAAAGGTGATGTTGTGCTAGGAGTCTACTATAGGCCACCTAACCAGGTGGAAGAAGTGGATGAGGCTTTTTTTAAACAACTAACAAAACCATCCAAAACCCAAGATTTGGTGGTGATGTTAGGAAAATAACACCACGGGGCACAGACTATCCAATAAGTTCTTGGACTGCATTGCAGACAACTTTTTATTTCAGAAGGTTGAAAAAGCTACTGGGAGGAAGCTGTTCTAGACTTGATTTTAACAAATAGGGAGGAACTCATTGAGAATTTGAAAGTAGAAGGCAGGTTGGGTGAAAGTGATCATGAAATCATAGAGTTTGCAATTCTAAGGAAGGGTAAAAGGGAGTACAGCAAAATAGAGACAATAGATTTCAGGAAGGCGGATTCTGGTAACCTCAGAAAACTGATAGGTAAGGTCCCTTGGAATCAAGACTGAGAGGAAAACCAACTGAGGAGAGTTGGGAGTTTTTCAAAGGGACACTATTAAGGGCCCAAAAGCAAGCTATTTTACTGGGTAGGAAAGATAGAAAATGTGGCAAAAGACTACCTTGGCTTAACCACGAGATCTTCTATGATCTAAAAAATATAAAGGAGTCAAAAAAATGTAAACTAGGACAGATTAGAAAGGATGAATATAAGCAAACAACACAGGAATGCAGGGGCAAGATTAGAAAGGCAAAGGCACAAAATGAGCTCAAACTAGTTATGGGAATAAAGGGAAACAAGAAGACTTTTTATAAATACATTAGAAGCAAGAGGAAGACCAAGGACAGGGTAGGCCCACTGCTCAGTGAGGAGGGAGAAACAGTAACTGGAAACTTGGAAATGGCAGAGATGCTTAATGACTTCTTTGTTTCGGTCTTCACCGAGAAGTCTGAAGGAATGCCTAACATAGTGAATGCTAATGGGAAGGGGGTAGGTTTATAAAATAAAATAAAAAAAAAGAACAAGTTAAAAATCACTTAGAAAAGTTAGATGCCTGCAAGTCACCAGGGTCTGATGAAATGCATCCTAGAATACTGAAGGAGCTAATAGAGGAGATATCTGAGCTTCTAGCTATTATCTTTGGAAAATCATGGGAGACAGAAGAGATTTCAGAAGACTGGAGAAGGGCAAATATAGTGCCCATCTATAAAAAAGGAAATAAAAACAATCCAGGAAACTACAGACCAGTTAGTTTAACTTCTGTGCCAGGGAAGATAATGGAGCAAGTAATTAAGGAAATCATCTGCAAACACTTGGAAGGTGGTAAGATTATAGGGAATAGCCAGCATGGATTTGTAAAGAACAAATCGTGTCAAACAAATCTGATAGCTTTCTTTGATATGATAATGAGTCTTGTGGATAAGGGAGAAGTGACGAATGTGGTATACCTAGACTTAAGTAAGGCATTTGATACAGTCTCGCATGATATTCTTATTGATAAACTAGGCAAATACAATTTAGATGGGGCTACTATAAGGTGGGTGCATAACTGGCTGGATGACCGTACTCAGAGAGTAGTTATTAATGGTTCCCAATCCTGCTGGAAAGGTATAACAAGTGGGGTTCCGCAGGCGTCTGTTTTGGGACCGGCTCTGTTCAATATCTTCATCAACGACTTTGATATGGGCATAGAAAATACAGGTATTAAGTTTGCAGATAATACCAAACTGGGAGGGATTGCAACTGCTTTGGAGGACAGGGTCATAATTCAAAATGATCTGGACAAATTGGAGAAATGGTCTGAGGTAAACAGGATGAAGTTTAACAAAGACAAGTGCAAAGTGCTCCACTAAGGAAGGAAAAATCAGTTTCACACATACAAAATGGGAAGAGACTGTCTAAGAAGGAGTACGGCAGAAAGGGATCTAGGGGTTATAGTGGACCACAAGCTAAATATGAGTCAACAGTGTGATGCTGTTGCAAAAAAAGCAAATATGAGTCTGGGATGCATTAACAGGTGTGTTGTGAGCAAGACACGATAAGTCATTCTTCACTCTACTCTGCGCTGGTTAGGCCTCAACTGGAGTATTATGTCCAGTTCTGGGCACTACATTTCAAGAAAGGTGTGGAGAAATAGGAGAAGGTTCAGAGAAGAGCAACAAGAATGATTAATGGTCTTGAGAACATGACCTATGAATGAAGGCTGAAAGAATTGGGTTTGTTTAGTTTGGAAAACAGAAGACTGAGAGGGGACATGATAGCAGTTTTCAGGTATCTAAGAGAGCGTCATAAGGAGGAGGGAGAAAGCTTGTTCACCTTAGCCTCTAAGGATAGAACAAGAAGCAATGGGCTTAAACTGCAGCAAGGGAGGTTTAGGTTGGACATTAGGAAAAAGTTCCTAACTTTCAGGATGGTTAAATACTGGAATAAATTGCCTAGAGAGGTTGTGGAATCTCCATCTCTGGAGATATTTAAGAGTAGATTAGATAAATGTCTATCAGGGATGGTCTAGACAGTATTTAGTCCTGCCATGAGGGCAGGGGACTGGACTCAATGACCTCTCGAGGTCTTTTCCAGTCCTAGAATCTATGAATCTAGAATTCATGAATCTATGAGCTCACAGATGCTATTGAACAGTTTAAATACAACCACAGGAGTTAGTAGAACTCTATTGGACAGTTTAAATGTAACCCAGGAGTTGGTTGAATGCTATTGGATAGTTTAAATATAACCCAGGAGTAGGTTGAACACTATGGATCATTCTTTCTAGCAACTCAAAGTCATTACAGTAATATATTTACAAAAATAAACAAGGGTCTAACCCAAAACTGAAATTTTCAAGGGTTTACAAACCTTGGCCATACTTTAGAACAAGCATTTGCTCCAAAGACAATCAAAAATGTAAAAGTTCTGGGTATTTGTAGAGTGCTTACTATGGTTGTGTTACACCCATTTTATTTCAAAAACAACTCCCAAACTTTAAGCATGAAAGAAACATGCTTAACAAACAAACAAATATGCCTCAAACATTCATTGATATCTGCAAGGTGCCCCCACTTGGGAATGGGGGTACGGGAACATTAAGGATTGTTGTGTATGGTGAGTTACTGTTTTTTCATTGAAATAAAAATCTGTATTTTAACTAAAAGAAAAAAATTAGACAAAAGCAGCCAAGTTGTGCAGACAACTTAATTCCGCCATCCCAGCTCACAAAAGGCAATGTTAGCGGAGAGGTGCCTAAAGTCCTTAAGTATCTATTAAGTCAGAGTTGTGGTGATTGAATCAATCTGGTAACTACAGACTTTTGAAGTCTGTTTGAAACTGAGGTTACGTGTACATTTCCAAAGTTACAGCGCCTTTTTAAGTCTGCTTGAAACAAAGAGTAAGGATTGTTGCTGACACAGAGGGTGCCCGAGGCAAGCAACAATGGTTCGTTGCACAGAGTGCGAAGCGCCAATGAACACACACCAGGGTGGAGAAGCAAGCAAAGTTTATTTGAGATCTCAAAGTGGTGCAAGGAGATGAACGCCTCAAATCATGCACGCCTACACAAGTGGCTTTTCCCTTTTTATAAGTTTTTTTTCTTCCCCCCCACTCCTCATCCTTCCTCCCCCTGTAGCAGTTACGGAAGCACAGATGCATTAAGTAATCTTGGCCGCTGCAGCTCATTAGTAAGTTTTTATTCTGCAAGTTAACTTGTCCTTCTGCTAAATGTGCACAGGCCTTATCACCACTGCTTTAGACCGGTTTTAGCTGTGCTGCAACTGATAACTTACTGTTACACATTTAATTTCACAGCTGCTAGCTTTCTAGATCAAGTAGAGTTCAACATGGAGGAGCTTTGGTTCACTGAGGCCTAGATTTATGCCTAGTGACACCAACAACTCCCTCCTTTGAGAATACTCAAACTTTTGGCTGAGTTTTCTCATACTTTGAGGACCAAAAGCGATTAAGCGCTAGGGAGCTGGGGTTATTAATGAGGGAGTATAGCGGGATTTCCTGGGGAATGGGAGGTACAAATTCTATGTAGGAGTGCTTTACAGAAAGCAAACAAAAGGAGAGTAATGATACACAACACCACACCAGTAGGCAGGAGGCGAACCCATTCCCCATTCCCCCCAGGTTGGGTAACCAGTCCCAGAGGGAATCGGAAATAGTGGGTTCCCCTTTTTAGGCCTTCCACTGTTCAAAAGCCTCTTTGGCTGACAAGATGTGCTTGTTAATATCCTGTGCATTTTTTGGGACATAAGTACAGCATTTATTCCCTATAAGGACGCACACCCTGCCCTGGGAAGCCACACTTCCACCCAGGAAGTGTCCACGTATGTCTCCATGATCACAGATCAGATGGTATTTTTGATGCATCTGTAAGGGCAGTGGGCCAAGTCTGGTACTTAAGATCATTCCGAATGGCCATTAGCTGGTCCTTCAGGAAATCTCGAATTCCTAAACATATTAGATCCCACTGCAATGCCTTTCCAGCCTCAGTGATATTCAGTACTATTTTTTTTAGTGTAGTACTATAATACACCTGTTATTTAACTATTTTCAGGTACTTTTAAAAGACATCGACATTAATAGCATAGGAGGGGGGGTTACATTATTAGTCACTTTCCAGGACACAGGGCGCAGCCTGTAGAATAAACCCCAAGCTTTAATTAATACAACATTCCCAAGCATGGGTCCCACAAATGTCCTCCCGCCAGTGTATAATTTTTTGTTTTTTCACCAGGGTCAGTTTTTCATGTCCTTTTTAGTCAGGAATTCCTGGACTTTGGCAATTTCTGAGTGTTTCTTTTTTTTCCCCGAAACAGTCGCGGTTCAGCATTCTACAGGGGAGAGGTTACCAGCACGTTACCCTGTAATGGTTTTGATTTTTTTAGAAAAATTCAAAGGCACAGTAGATTTGTTAGTGGACAAGGGAGAGGTTACTAGCACTTTACCTTGTACTTTTCCCCCATTGTCCAGAAGGCACAGTGGAGCTAGAAGGAGAAATAGGCTAAGCATTAATAGGAGAATTCTTCCGAGGTGGAGGGGTCTTTTTGCAGTGAGAATCATGGGTCCAAGCAGTCAGCCTTTGGCACTTCACAGCGGTGTTGGTAGTTAGCAGGGCTTAATAAGGGCCTTTTCAGCATGGAGTCAAAGCAGTCTTTTGTTGGTGGACCTTTACATCAGTCCAGTTTCCTGATTCCAAGGAGTGGCAGGGCTGCTAGGGTCTTTGGGTAGCGCTTTCTTACCTGTGAGAAAAGAAACCTAACACATTTCATTAGTGCCTGGCAGTGTTTTACAAACCTTATAGCTGTGTAGGCAAATTCAAGCCCTCCTTTTCCTGGTTGTTAGCCAAGTTTTAGCTGTGAGCAGTGTCCTTGAATCGAGTCAGTGTCTTATTTATAGCCTGAGCTTGCTAGCTAATTTTTTTTTTTCATTAACTCATTCTGTTCTTTGTCCTTTTTCCCTTCTTGGCGTCTTTTAACCTGCAAAGGAAACTTCTGCTTTTCACATATACACCTTTCTCCCAACAATGAACACATAAACATTGTCATTATACAGTACATTAATCTTATTATTTAATATATGCCACACATACCCTTTTACTAAAATAACCTTATTACAGAACTTTGGAGCAACAAGCTAGAACAAGCACACCCACTTTGAGGAGTTCATTTAATTCAACCTCTAGTCCAACAGCTTTCCACCATCCCCAGCCCCCTGGCTAGAAATCTGAGGTAGCCAGAAAGATCCCATGTACAATATGGGGAGTGGGTTAACTTTTCATGTCTTTGCTTTCAAAGAATGTTGGTATGCAAATTTTAACAACAATTTTTGCAATTAACAATTTGGCCAATGAAGTTTCTTTTTCTTACTTAAGGAAATGCATTAGACTTTAGTATATCACATTCTCCTGATTTATCCAAACACTTTGTATTTCAAGTTGAACAAGACAAGTACCTGCATTTTAATTTAACCTTTTTGTTTGATTTTAAACTAGACTATTCTATAAAAATATTAAACACAACAATTCCGGCCACAAGACAAACACCACAAGACAGAACATAGAACACAAAACATAATTTCTATTCTGCCAGTAAATGCATGGTACATTGAATGCTGTTCAGCTGGCATCAGTTTTCTCTGGTTATCTGAAAGACATAAAAAAACAGAAGTTTACCCCTTCTGGGCAGACAATCATTGCTTAAAATATACAAATACGCTTGTTGACTTCAGGCAAAACAGAGGAATTATCCCACATTTTCTTGAATTTGTTTCATAGGCAGCCCAGGTTTTCAATTACATAACACTGTATACATTCTTCAGCTAATTTAACTAAATTGTTCATAGCCAAACCAAATGATTGCAATCCAATAATTTCTTTGCCTGAATTTATTTACAGACATTTTACAGACACCAAGAACTTTCTTCTTTGCATTTTTACAAAGTTCAACTGCTGTTCCCTCCAGCAACTACAGAGTTAACTTCTTACTCTCCCTTAAATCACTTGCTTGTCTCCCAACAGCCACTTTTATCAACTTAACTCACCATTTCAAGTAAGTCCTAGGTATTTTAAATCCCCATGCTTACACTTACTGATTCCTTCCTTCCACTACACCCTTAAAGTTTTCAAATCTGTTTTCTAATCTCTGTCTGTTGCCTGCCCGCCTGGGCCCAATCCTGCTTTTCTTGCCGAACCGTCCCTTCCACGGTTGTCACCAACTTGTTTCACTACCAGTTTAGCTAGGAGGGTGGGCTTCTCAACTAGCCCCCACCCCTTCTGGTCTTTTCCCTTAAACATTCTTACTCACAAGACTACCCGAGTCCTCCCTCGTGAGGCTTGTCACCTGAACAAAAACACATGGCCCATTGGGCAATGGCCATTTACTTAACATATAATCCATCCCCCCTTTAGAGGGTTTACCCAGAGACCCATCCATCTGTCTGCTGACACTTAAACAGAAAAGAGAATTACACAGAGCAGAGGAACTTACAGTCTAAGCCAGGCTTTCCCACTTCTATACACTGACCGCTACAGAGGACGGGACGGAAGGATTTCACTTCGACCTCAGAGCTTCCTTGCACGCATGGCTTCCACTCTGAGGAATTACGAATGAGAGGTTCAGTTCCGCGCACACTGCTAACGCCCAAATGAACAGAGCAGAAAAACAACAGTAACTGGTTAAACAGAACCAGAACCAGAACCAGATAGCGTTTCCTTATCCTATTAGGGCTCACTTTTACTCATGCAGTTCTCAACATATAACACCAATAGTACCAAGCAAAGCAAACATAAAATAACAAGGGTAAAACAAATAGATGGTGTAAATTCTGCAGGGCTCCCCCCTTTTTAATTGTTCACCAAACTGTGACAAATTTCTATTACCAATCTATCCCTTGTGTCAGGTGATCAGGCTGACACTACAGAATCATTGGGGGAAGATAAAGAAAACACACCATATAACTGAATTTTTAAAGCTTCATTAATAAAATAATAAAACAACAACGGAGAATGTTGGGAACGCTCCCACATCACTCAGGAAAACATTAATGCCCCAAGCCCATTTCATACTTACACACGTACGTCCAGACTGGCCACTTCTGTGTATAATGTTCAGAGAAGGGGGAGAGGTGGACGGGAGATTATCCTCTATACAGCTTGTCCAGAATTTCCAACATGCTTCCGCTCTTGGGAGGGCTGTTCTCTTACACCCTGGAATCTCCTGCGGCGTCTCTTTCAGAGATTCCAGTCCAGGTCGGCTGCCTGTGGCTTCTTTGGTGTTACCAAGCCACACCGGCTCCGGGGTCACAAAGGCACACTGTTGGATCTTACTGGACAGTTAAGCTTTGCAAATGTAATCTCACTTCTGTAACTTATATTGCCTTTGGTTTGCCTCTGTCAATTCTCCTTTTTCCACAGCCAGCTGGGGCCGAAAGCAGTTTTTCTTTGTACTTAGCATAGTCTGCTTTGATTCTTGACCTTGAATGCAGAGCAACTTTCTTTTTATCCCTGGGCCAAGCTGAATTTCAAATTAACCCGTTCCTTTCCTCAATAGACAAATTTGCTCATGCTGTGTCAGGGCTTTTTGGTGATTAAACGCTCCTCTTAGATGTATGATCTTATCTAGATTGAAGTACCTTCTACTGGGCATTGTTTAGATGGATTTTCACACATGTAAATATTTCAATTTTCTAAATCCCTGCAGGTTGATGAACCATAATGTACGTACATGTAATATGGGGGGGTACCCCTTGGGGGTGAGGTGGAATGTTTAGACTGTCCCCCCACCCATTTTCCACTTACACACACAGGGAGGGTGCCCTGTCCGCGCTTGCGGCTCATAAACTAAGGATTTTTCCCTACAAGGTACTCACACAGGAAAGGTTAACGAGGATGGCCACGACCCTCCTACACCTCCCTTCAGCAAAGAGCGTCGGTTAGTCTCTGGGAAATGGTGCTGCTTACTCTGATTGCATCCAGTGAGATGATCAGACTGTCAGTAGCCCACACAGAAAGGAAAGGGGGAGGGAAGATGGTACACACTCTCCTAGACTCAGGTAGCTTCCTCATCGGACGATGCCAGGCCGAGTCAGCCCACCATGGGTCGGACCTCCTAAAGATCCACTAGTTACCAGGCTTGCATTAGAGTAGTCCTGGTCATGAGCTTTTGCTTCACAGGGTACTCTGGGTGTCTTCCAGTAACAGTCACTCACACTGGCCCCCAGTACCATTCTGCATCTGATCTTGCTTTTTGGCTACAACAGGGAGAGAGTGTACTAGGACACAAGGTCTCCCCTTTCTAGACAGGTCCCTCCTTTGTCCCTGCACTATCCCTAACCTGCTTTTGAATCCTTGCACTCTTCCAGACAGGGGGAAGAACAGGAGCTACGGTGGGGGATTTTTACAAGAGCTCTCCATACAAACAGCTTCAGAAGCTACCCGTTCATTGACAAAACAGGAGTAATTGGATCAGTAAATTAGAGTATGATCCTCCTTCAGGTGGCCACTTTTCCTGACCCTCTAATTGGTACTGAGGCCAGTCTACTGTACAAAACCTTTGTAACCTACTTTTGGTCATCGGATCAGATCCAAACACCTTCCAGTTTTCTAGAATGCATTCTAGGGGGGTACAGTGTGCCTTCCCCACCTTGCTCTGTCCCTGCCCCATGCCGCAGGAAGACACTGGGTGTCCCCAGGTCCTAACAGAGAAAGTCCAGACAACTGGAGTGTTCCTACCTTATCCAAGGGACCGGTTCCTCACCATTGCACAGTTGCACCGTTGTGCCCTCCGAGGTCGGTCGAACTGCATCTCCGCCAACGCCCCCGGTGAAGTCACTGGTGTGCACTGAGCTTCGATCATCGCTACGATCCGTTGACCACCAGGAGGGATCCGGGCAAGGCTAATTTTAGCCTCAAGCCCACCCAGGAACGCCAAGAACTGTTCCCGACACAGAGGGTGCCCGAAGCAAGAAACAGTGGTTCGTTGCCCACGGTGCGAAGCGCCAATGAACACACACCAGGGTGGAGAAGCAAGCAAAGTTTATTTGAGATCTCAAAGCGGTGCAAGGAGACGAACGCCTCAAATCATGCACCCCTACACAAGCGGCTTTTCCCTTTTTATAAGTTTTTTTCTTCCCCTTTCCTCCTCCTTCCATCCCCTGTAGCAGTTACGTAAGAGCAGGTGCATTAAGAAATCTTGGCCGCGGCAGCTCATTAGTAAGTTTTTCTTCTGCAAGTTATCTTGTCCTTCTGCTAAAGGTGCACAGGCCTTATCACTACTGCTTTAGACTGGTTTTAGCTGTGCTGCAACTGATAACTTACTGTTACACATTTAATTTCTCAGCCGCTAGCTTTCTAGATCAAGTAGAGTTCAACATGGAGAAGCTTTGGTTCACTGAGGCCTAATTTATGCCTAGTGTCACCAACAGGATGGTATAAAAACCTCAGTTTTTTTGGACACAATCCTCTTTCAACAGAAACGATCTTGAATTGAATTGCTGCTGGACTGCAAGAGGAGATATGCTCCCTGTTTTCAACTCTGAAAATACATATTATGTAATGTCACCCTTTGGCCATGCTGTCTTTACTAAATAATGGTACCTCTCTTCCTTGCATTGTGATCTATTTAGCAAGGAACCAGTATCTTTAAGCTGCATTTCACCATCAGGCCAAGGTAAAACCAAAACCCATTTTAAACTATATCTGTGCTTAATACTGTTAAAATAAAATAAAAAAAAGTCAGATATCATACAGATTGTACAGGAGTTTGATCAATTTAGGGACTAATGCTAACTATTTTTTTTTTTGCTTGTTCTTTAACCTAAAGGCCCAAACACACATGGGGGGAAACAGAACAGCTATGTGCCGGCAACCCTATATCCTGTGGTAGAAGGTAACTTTCTGCAATTGGCTTTTAAATGCATGTGGGTTAATTGAAAAGTATTTTGTTGCAAACTGTTGGTTTTAAACTGCTGGAGTTTTATGGCTGCAAAGTGATGGTATGGTGTGTTTCAAACTAACATTTTCTGTGCAAAATGGTTTTTAAACAATTTTTAAAAGCAGTTTGGTTTTTATTCTGCAAGAAAAAAATAGATTTTTTTAAAGGGGTTATTTGTCCTCTTAAAAGAGTTGGCTTTAATGTTTAAATTGTTAGTGATTCAGGGGCCTAAGCTAGAGAAAAATGTGGGTGTTTTAAAAAGTATTTTGTTGCAAATTGTTTGTTTGGTGTTTTAAACTGTTGTGGTGTGTGTGTGTGCAAAACATAGGTGGGTTGTTTTTTTGTTTTTTTAAAAAAATGTATATGGATGCACACTGTTGGTTTGGTATGTTTCAAACGAATAGGGGTTTCTGTGCAAAATTGTGTTTTAAAATGGATTTTAAAAGTTGGTTTTTAAAGAGGTTTGGTTTTATTCTGCAAAATGAGATGTGATTTTAATAATGTTTGTGGGTTGTTGCTGTTGTTGTTTTGTTTTGTTTTTAAAGTGGTAGAAATAAATTCAATACCTATGTGTTTTGTACAGCCGGAAATGGATTATTTGGTTTTAAAGTAATGATTTTTTAAAAAGAAAAATACACTAATGAGTATTTTATTTTAATTTTTATTTACAAGAGATATTGACAAGACCTGTTGTCTGCTCCACAGTACAGTCAAAACATGAGGGATCCTTAAACTAGAGGGTAAACAAGCTCAAAAGAAAAAGGAAAAAGACAGCTGAAAAGGAAAATTCACCAGCATCAGTGACTGATGGATGGATGGATGAAGCCTAGTAAATATATTTTGTTTATTGGCTTGGTTGTTTTATGGGTTGTGTATTTTAGATAAATACTAGTTGTGGGTGAGAAAGATGGTAAAGTTAAGATTTGTAAACAATTTTTTTCCACCTAATCAGGCATGTGCAGTTGTCCTGACAATGCTGTAGTCAGAGCTACAGGGACACCTCTACCAGAGCTGCGGAAGAACCAGGAATCTGCTTTGAGACCTTTAACAACGCCAACACAAAACAGCAGAAGAGTGCAGATGAAGCATTAGGGCAGTCCAAACCTCACATACATCAAACCCAAGGACAAAACAAAAGACTCTGGTAAAAACCAACCACGTAAACACAACTCCAGTTTCTCAGCAGCCACCACCACACCAAGCTCTGAGAAATTTGTGAGCGAAAATGCCCACATTCACAAACCCAGAGCATGCGATCTAGGGGTTGTGAATGAAAAACCAAGGACTGAGAATCCATTCTCCCAACACCATAAGCTCATCACAGCTTCCCCATACTCTATTATTTGGGTGAAGTACAATGCTTCATTCAGAAAACTGATGGACGCTGTATCCTCGGGGGTTCTAAAAGAAAGGAGAGCTGGGAACTACATAAAAATGTAAAAGCTTTTGTGGGTAACTTTTTGAAAACTACTTCAATTTTTCCAAAGGGTGGCTCTGAGCAGACGTGACTATTTGTGAAAAGGGGCCTGGGTAAAAGGGGCACCCTCAAGGGTACACATCAGCTAAGGTGTAAACAAAAGTGAGGAAAGCGCTTGAGGGATAAAGAGATGGCTGCCAAAAAGTTCTAGGTTGAACCCCACTAAATGCCAAATTGCTAAACTGTTTTTAAATTCTCTGTGGGGTAAATTCAGCCAAAGAACAAACTTACCCAATACGAGCATCATGAGAGATACTGATGAACTCTTTCAGTACCTGCTTTTCCCCCAATTAAGAGGTTTCATCCTGTGAGATTATCAACAATGAAATAGCATGTGTGCTTGGAAGCACACAAAAGACTGATATTCAGTCTCTGGCAATACCAATGTCTTCATAGCCTCTTACGTCTGCTTAGAACTATACAACCTTCTAGACAGGCTGCAAGAGCGGTGCATATACCATGACACTGACTCGGTGATACTTGTGAAAAGAGAAGGTGACTGGAATCCCCCTCTGGGGGATTATTTAGAGGACCTCATGAGTGAGATCCCACCAGCTCAACACATCACCGAGTTTGTGTCAGTAGTCCTGAAAACATATAAGCTGTCATTAGGAATATACAGATATAAGCTGTCATGAGGAAAGGTTTGTATGAAGGTCAAAGGGATTACCCTGAATATAGCAAACTGTGAAAAGATCAACTTTGACAGTTTGAAAGATCTAGTCCCGGACTATTGCACAGGCCTGCGAGAAAACACCTCAGTAAAGATAGCGGTGCAAGAGCCCTTTATCTTAAGGAACAAAAATCAGTGGCAAATAAAGATAAAAACCCTTAAGAAAATGCAGAAAGTCATTTACAATGAGAAGGTCCTAGGACAAGGGTTTAAAACCCAGCCCTACTGCTTCTGAAAATGGATACAAGGTGAAAACACCCGTTTTCTGCAATTCTCTCATGGCGGAGCAACTGCAGGAAAAGTTTCTTTATAAAAAATGTGTTGGATAATGTCGAACAAACATTATGTTATGCCTGAGAATATTGTGTGGTGTTACAGTTGTTGGCAACCTCTGTATAAAAAACTGCTCTGTAAATATCCCTTTATCAATTTTGTGGAGATGCTGCCCGATGTTTTTGACTATGACAGTTTGTTTTGTACCAATAAAGTAAATATGATTATACAGGGCCGTAGCAACAAAGAACGTGGCCCCCTCCGAACATATGTCCGGGGCCCCTTACAATGCAGAAACTGGAATGTGGTATTTATTTTATACAATATACAGGGTTCATATTATGTATACACAGGCCTACAGTGTACATGTATTCCGTATTTACGCAAAGCGCTTCTTTCGAGCCTTGTTCTCCGCAAATTGGTTAATCAATGCGTCATATCCAGAGATATGGCAATCTCGTTTTCGATTGAGATAACTGCAAGCACAGAAAGCCTGTCATCTGTCATGGTTGAGTGCAGGATATTCTTGATCAGTTTCATTCTGCTGAAGCTCCTTTCAGCACCAGCGACAGTAACTGGTGTGGTCAGAAGAATTCTGATGCAAATGCAAAGATTCGGATATATCTCCTGAAGGCTGTTCTTGTATATGTACGTTAAAAAATTGTTTGCTGTGACAAGTCCTCTCTCTTTCTCGATGACATAAATAAAACAATTCAATTCCATTATGAGTTCATTGGCATCAATGGCTCCCATTTTTCTTTCAAAATTTTTGCTGTGATTCTCCAGTTCATTTTCTCTGTGACACTGCTTCAGGCTGTTAGCGTTGGACAGAAATCCAAACAACTTATACCACTCCACGAGTTGGTCAAATCGTGACAAAACAGAAGATATGGCCTGATCAGTGAGAACAAGAAAGAACTGCGATTTGAATTTTTCTTCGACAGAAAGATGACTCGAATCATCAGCACATTTGTAATCAAACATTCTCTTCTTACGCCACACCCTGGTTTCTGGAAACACCTGTTCAATACCCATATGCTCTGCTATTTCACCTGCATTTGTGACCACAGAGTTATATCCTGTATTTCGATAGTCTTCCAAAACTTCATTGTAGCACCGACTTCTGCCTGCAGTACGTCAATTGACACATCTGGTGACTGAATTAATTTGCTGGTTTTATTGACGTGAAATAGTATATCGTACCACGTGTACACAGTCAGAACAAAAGGCCACGTAGTAACATGGTCTAAAAGCGCACCGGCTTCTGTTGCTATATTGCCATCTTTCTTTTCGAGCGCATATTCTCGCAAAGATGACAAAGCATTGCACAATTCTTCAAGGTGATAACGCAACGGCTTCACAGCATCAATTCTCGACTCCCAACGAGTGTCCACGAACCCTTTAACAGATATTGGCATATGTTCTTGAAGTATATCCCAACGTGAAGGTGAAGAAGAAAAGATAACGTATATTCTGTTAATCAGACTGAAAAAGTCAATGGCATATTTCGATGACTTTGCCGCGTCTGAGATCACAAGATTCCAAATGTGAGCTCCACATGGTACATACAAGGCACGGTCATTTATTTCTAGCATGCGGGCTTGAACTCCTTTATTCTTTCCTCTCATATTTGCGCCATTATCATAAGCTTGGCCTCTCATGTCAGCAATGTCTATTCCTAAGTTGTTTGCCTTTTCAAGAAACGTTCTAATAAGCCCTCACCAGTTGTATCATGAACATTAAGAAAACCAACAAATGCTTCACGAATATTGACACCATCTTCACCGTTGCATTCAACAAAGCGTAACACCACAGACATCTGTTCTTCATGTGACACGTCGGGAGTATAGTCCAAAATAACTGAATAATATTTTGCTTTTTTAAGCTGCGCTATGTTGGCCTTTTGAATGTTACTGGCAACAAGTTGAATCAGCTCGTTTTGGATCTGTGGACTGAGGTACTGAACATGTGTCTCTGCCTTCTTAATCCTCTGTAAAAGTTTGCTGAGGACAGTATCATACTTTGCAAGCAATTCAAACAGTCCCAAAAAGTTGCCATTCGAAGGATCGCCGAGCTTTTCATTACTTCCTCGAAATGCCAAGTTTGACAACATTTCTCCAGAAATCTCTTTCTTTCAGAAAAGCCTGCAATTCGAGTTGGTCAATAGATGTACGGTTTACTATGCCTGACCGAAGGTCAAACCATTTCACCATACAGTCTTGATGACCTTTGCTTGTTTCATGCTGCTGAAGTCTTTTTGACAGTGCTTTCCAAGCAGATGTTCCACGACGTAGCGGTATGTCGCCAGTGCCAAAAAATGTACAACAAAAACAAAAAATGGCATCTTTCTGAACTGAGTACATTAACCATGAATGTCTTATTTTTTAGCCATTTGCCATGGTTCGATAGAAAGGAGTACTTGTCTTTCCTCGTTAAATGGAAATTTGTAACTTTCATTCTGCTGCGGTGGGCCACGTGCAACAATGTCACACACTTGCCTGTCCGATATTATAGACGGCCAATCTCCTGGATCATCAGTCAGTGGTTCAGATTCAGATACTTCTTTCCCGGCAGCAGCTGGAATATCTGTCACAGTTTGTTTGGTAGAACAACTGGCTTCACCTTCGACCTCACTTGAAGCACTTCTGGATACTTCTGGATACGATTCGTCTCTGCTACCGCTGTCCGTTTCATGTGCCTGTACCTGTACGTTGGATTGCAGCGCAAAATACGTTGACAACTTTGGAATTTTCTCAAGTTCCTTCTCGGCATCTTTTGCGGCCTTTTGTTTACTAGCTCCGCTCTTATACATTCTCTTAGACATCACAAAGCACGCTTCTGCGTTGGAAACGATAAAAAACTAAACAACTAAATTAATAACATTTATCCGCCGACCGCCATTATGAACGCAAATACACATTCTTTGAATGGGTCCAACTAAAATTCGAAACTGACTGACAGACAACTGATGTAGCCAGTAGCATTATGATGTATCATAATGACTTCACGGTTTTGTCAGTAAAACCAACATGGATTGTGCAATAGCGTCAATAAATGTCAGTTACCTAGTTATACCTTACATTTTTTTTGCCACTTTTAGGGGCCCCCTTCCTTGCAGGGCCCCCTCCGGTCAGAGGGTATGGAGGGCGCTCGCTACACCTCTGTGATTATAGTAGATGATCTGATGAACTCTGCTTGTGAAAATGATGAAATCGAGAAAGCCTTTACAAAATATGTGCATCGCAGGAACCTGAGCATTATGGATATAGTTCAGAACCTATTTTGTCAGGGAAAAAAGAATCGCACCATTAACCTAAACACAAAGTACATAGTTCTGTTCAAAACCCCCAGGGATAAATTACAGATTGCTATGCTAGCTCAGCAATTTCATACAATTGCATGTAAGATGTCATATGAAAGGTTATGATCTGCTGAAACCCATTGTTCTGTCAACATGCATATATAGTTAATGTGTATGAAGTTATGAGAGTCTCCACTGCTAGTTATCAGTGACAACAAAGGAAGTGATCCACTCCCAGAAGGATGTTAAATGACTATTACTCAGCAGGGGAGTGGTAAACAAGGGATTTACAATGTTGTAAGAGGCTGTATGAGCATCACACAGTTGGAGACTGCACAACTCTGTGGCTCAGAAAAGACCCCCAGGACATGTCTGGGCTTGTGTTTTCCAGGCACATGGACTGAGGATATAAAATAGAGGACAATGGCATCATGCTTTTACCTTTCTCCTCCCTCACCTACGCTGGAAGCAGCAAGAATGCTGGGAAGACAAAGACGTGAACTGAGGAGACTAGTCCCAGGCTTAAAGGGGAAACCTGTGTAATAAAAACAGTAAACTGCAACATCTAGTGGAGTGAAAAAGCTGCTTGATCCAAACACTGCCTAGTCTAATAAGGTTTCAGAGTTAGACTTTTGCACTTACCTTTTTTTTTTTCTTGGTTAACTTTCTCTGACATTTTGTGCTTAGCACTTATAATTCCTTAAAATCTCTCTTTCTGCAGTTACTAAACCTGTTTTATATTTTTACCTAAAACAGTGTGTTTTTGTTGAAGTGCTTGGGAAATCTGAGTTCAGTTTACAAAGACTTGTGTGTATCCTCTCCACATCAACGGAGGGGCAGAGTGGGTTATAAACTTACACTGGTCAGGCTTCTGACCAGGGCAAGACGGTATATTCCAGAGATGAAAGGCTGGGGTTTTGGGAGATTTGCTTGCGCCATTCTCTGTGTAATTCTTGAGTGACTCAGGGAGCATTCATGCAATTTGATTGGCTGGGGTAGGAGGGGTGCTCCACATGCTGTTGTGCTGAGTGAGAACAGTGCCTGAGGGGTTTGCTGCTTGCCACTAGCAGAGCACTGTGAGAGACAGCCCAGGCTAGAGAGTTAAAGAGGCACATCAGTACCCCAGTTTCAAGTTGTACCCCAGAGATCCCTTCCCAAGGAGTTGTCCATCTTTTATCTCCATTCAATTTGACATGAACAGGGTCACCAGATTCTAGACATGGCTGTACTCAGACTGAATTACATCTGTTGTATAAATGTTTATGAGTTCTTAGCCTCGTTATCCAGTTTGGTTCCCTATTTCATGACTGGCCACTTTGGAGACAGATTCTTGTTCAAAGCTGGAACAGGAGTTCTGCATTCTCTTCCCATCAGGAGTTGTGCTGACCTAGACCAGTGGCTGCTATTGGTATTGATCTGTAACTCAGAAGAGCAAGGAATGGATCTTCCTGCTGTAGGATTTTCTTGGCAACCAGTACAATTTTCTCAGCCTCTCTCTTTTCTTGTGGGTAATGTGGGCCACTAATAATATGATCAAAATCATATTTCATTCAGAACAACTTAAATTCTGCTGCAGTGAACTATGGTCTGTTGTCTATCACTAGTTTTTCTGAATTACCAAAGTGAGCAAAAGTGCACTTCAGTTGCTCAATAATACTGTGACATGTTATATTTTTCAAGTACTGTACATTCTTTCTATATAGCTGGAAAAATAGATCATAATGTCTGTGATGTCCTCTAAATTTGCATAAAACTGCAGCTACTATTTTCCAATGTCTCTCAGGTAGAGTGTTGTTATTAAAGGGTCTTTGTGTTGGGCTGATCTGTTAGTTCTGCAGTGTTCACATGCAGATAATTTAGTCTTTATTCTTTCTGTCCACACTGACTGGTTGGCATGTTTGTGGCATTTAGTTATTCCTTAATTTCCTTCATGGATGAGGTTTAGGATTTCTCCTCTTATTTCATTTGTAATTATGATACAATTGCCTTTAACCATGAGTTCATTTGACTCCCTAAATTGTCCATGGCCAGCGAATTAGCCTCTTGTCATTTTCACAGTCTCCTTTAGATACTTGGGCCTGAAGCCTCCAATGTAATTTAGAATTTCCTGAAGTTGTGTATCTGTCCAGATTTCTGTTTGTAGCTGGTGTTGTCTTTATCTAATACTAGTCTGTATGTGTCCACAGCATCCATGTGCACATTTATGTCATCTTCGAGCTCACAGGTAACTGAAGTGATTCCAGGGTCAGTGACAGTGTGTCTGCTGCTACCAGATTTTCCCAGGAACATATTTATCAGTTGGGTTAAATTACATTAACCTTGTCAAAAGACATTAGCATCTCAGAGGTACTTGATCCAGGTCTTTCCCAGTGATGAGGATTACAAGTATATTATGGTCTGTTATCAGTGTAAATGAATCCAGTCCACACTGATATCTATAAAAGTTCTCACTTGCCCATGCATTTCCCAGGCACTCCTCTTCAATCTGTGCACATCATTTTTCTGCATCTGTGAGGGCTCAAGAGCAAAATGCAACTAGCTTCCACTCAGAGTCATGTTGTTGCATCAATACACCACCCAGACCAGAGCTGCTTGCAACTGTCTGGACTAGCATCACAGTTCACATCACAGTACTTTAGAACTGGAGCCATTAGATAATTTATTTTATCCTTTTGAAGGCAATTTCTTGATTTGGTCCCAATAGCCAAGATGTGTTGCACTTTAACAGTGGTAATTCAGTGGTTTTGTCACTGGAGAAAGGTATTGTAGGTACCCACCAAGGTAATTTACCATCCCCAGTACGTCTCAGTTCGGTTACATGTGTTGGTGCATTCAATTCTCGAATTCCTTTTACTGTCTCAGGGCTAGGACTGATTCCATCTTTGTTTAGTTTCTGTCCCCAAAACTTGATTTGGGATAGGCAGAAAATGCAATTTTTCTTGTTTAGCTTCAGTCAAGACTGAGAGATTAGGCTTTGTACTTCACTGAGGGCTTTGTTGTTCCCTCTGGGGAGGAAGTCATGAAGTGCTCTGGGGATATATTTTTCTCTCACAACTGCTTCATTACATTTTTTAAGATCACACAGATTCGTATTTTCTCATTTTGTCTTTCTAACTGGTACCATTGGGGAACGCCATGCTGTTGGCTGGGAGATCTTCTTGGTTATGTCAATTGGCTCCATTCTCTTTAACTCACTTTCCACTTTATGAAGTAAATGAATATGAATCCTACAAGGTGTATATACACTTATATGTGTTCAGTATTGTTTTTTAAGTTTATTTGTACTGGATCTCCTTTCAAAAGTCCAATATCTCCAAATATTCCATCAAGTTCTTCCACCTTTCTCACTAGGCCCATTATGGCTGCCATGCTGGGGCTGAGAAGGCTGGTGGTCTATGTTCCTTTCATAATGTCTGAATTCACAACGTTGTTGTCTACAGTACAAAATTAGATCAACTGAAGTTAGGTTGACCTACAGCCACCGTGGTAATTAAATCGGCCGTTGGTGTCTACACTACCCTCCTTTTGCCAGTGATGTGTGTCCTCACCTTAAGTGTTTGCACTGAGTGAAATGGAGCATTGTGGGGCATTGACAGCCACAATGTGGGGCACTGACAGCCACACAGAGCTCATAGATGGCGCTCCCTCCCCCCCACTGTCCTTAGGCTGACAGCCCAAGCTGTGAGCCAAGCACAAGTTTCAATTTCACAGCAGGGAGCCTACCAGTAGTTAAACTGACATTCTTGTCAGTTCCATTGCAGCTATTTCACATTTCATGTCCAGCTCTAGTTGTCAGCCCCCGTGCAGTTCACAGCTGGAGCCCCTCCTTGCCCCAGGGCTGACAGACCAAGCTGTCAGCCCTGTGCAGTGTTCAGAGATGGAGGTCGGGGAACTCGCCTTACAGACATGAGGCTCAGGTTCTAGCCTCGACTCTATGGGATGTGGAGAAGGTATTTGAATTCAGATCCTCTGCACTACAGATGAGTGTGCTGGTTTGAATTTTTCTCACTTTGAAGCTGTCAGAGTTAGAACACATCCCTAGAGCCAAATTACCGGGGTTTCACAGTTCTATTTACCGTTGTATGTTTTTATGAATGCACAGGTGTGATTTTCAGCTGCTATCATCTGTTATAAGGATGTTTATGTAAGAGATGAAGCTAATAGCAGAGTTTACACAGAGGGGAGGAAGGAACGACATTGCCTGAGGAGAAATGAGTGATGGAAGAGAAACCACTTTCTTCCTCACTCAGGCCCTGAGGGAATATGAGACTTGTGTAGATGAAATTCTGTGGAGTTTTACAAGGGTTAATCTCTGTATCTCACATAAGAGAATGTTGGGACCCTGTTTTTCAACACATATCTGAGACAAATCTCTCTGAATCAGGGTGGGTGTTTGCATATGTACGTGTGTGCACTTTCCTGTATGCACCAAAGAGTCCGTTACAAAAGCTTCCTCTGCTAGGAAGAAATATACTAACTCCTGCAAGAGGCAAGCATAGCAAGGGAGAGCTGATCAAATAGTTTTAAAATAAAAAAAAATATTCATCATAATTTCTGTTTTGAAGACAGCAAATTTCAAAGAAATTTCCTTTTCGTGAAACAATTTTAAATAGAAACATGATGACTTTTTAATTTTTCATTTTCAGATATTTGATTTTTTTTAATTTCACACACTACTTAATAGGCAGCAGGTTTAAAACCAAAAGGAAGTACTTCTTCACATCATTCAAAGTCAACTTGTGGAACATGTTGCCAGGGGTGTTGTGAAGGCCAAAATTATAATGGGGTTCAAAAAAGAATTACATACGTTCCTGGAGGATAGGTCCATCAATGGCTATTAGCTCAAAGCAGCACCCACCCAAACTAAATCATCCGAGCTAGAGCTTTGTCAAGGCAGGCTTTAAAAACCTCTAAGGATGGAGATTTCTCCACTTCCCTAGGTAACCCATTCCAGTGCTTCCACCCTCCTAGTGAAACAGTTTTCCCTTATATCCAACCTGGACCTCCCCCACTGCAACTTGAGACAATTGCTCCTCTTTCTGTCATCTACCACCACTGAAAACAGCTGAGTTCCATCCTCTTTGGAAGCCCCTTCAGATAGTTAAAGGCTGCTATCAAATCCCCTCTCACTCTTCTCTTCTGCAGACTAAATAAACCCCGTCCCCTCAGCCTTTTGTCATAAGTCATGTGCCCCAGACCCCTAATCATTTTTGTTGCCCTCTGCTGGACTGTCTCCAATTTGTTCACATCCTTTCTGTATCGGAGGGACCAAAACTGGACACAATACTCCAGATGTGGCCTCATCAGTGCCTAATAGAAGGGAATAATCACTTCCCTCAATCTGCTGACAATGCTCCTACTAATGCAACCCAATATGTCATTAACCATCTTAGCAACAAGCACACACTGCTGACTCGTATCCAGCTTCTCATCCACTGTAATCCCCAATTCCTTTTCTGCAGAACTGCTGCTTAACCAGTCAATCTCCATCCTGTAGCGCTGCATGGGATTCTTCCGTCCTAAATGCAGGACTCTGCACTTGTCCTTGTTGAACATCTTCGGATTTCTTTTGGCCCAGTTCATCTAGGTCACTTTGTACCCTATCCCATACTGAGCTAGATGAACCAGTGGTCTAGCCTAGTATGTTCATTCTTAAGTATAAGTTTATTTAATGAAGAACAAAGATTTAAGTGATACTAAGTAGAAATATTGGAACCAAAATGGTACATATGAAATATTATAATATGCATTCTAGAGCCTAAATTTAACTTGTCACTTCATATCAATCAAAAGTTCACACAAAATACTTCCAGGGTCTTACAGCCAAGCTTGGTTTTGATTTTCCATTCATGAAGGGCATTAGATGTTTTCTTTTAATATTAATTTCTCTCCAAAGACCTACTGAGGTAGATTCCAAACACATGAGGCTCCCACCTTGCCAACATTTTTCACAAGGCAACTGTTTAAACTCTTTGAATTTGTGTTCTCCATGGAGAAGAGAATACAGTAGTTGTTGGTTTCCACCTGCATCATCACACGATCATCCTGAAGCTTTAAACAAGGAAATGGGAAAGAGGCTCCATTATTAACAAGCATTAAACATAAGAGATGTCCCAGATCCTGCAGAAATAGCCATGTGATGACATGATCCACCATGTCCTTCGCTGGGGAGAGTAGAAGCAAACACACACACACACACATCTAAGCTAGTCTGCAGCAGTGTGACAGGAAATCCATACACAGCTTGAGTATAATGATTGTTTCATTAAGTGGGTTACTGGTTGTATGGAATGAAAAGGATGGCAATGTGTCCTGAGCCAGGTGGGCTCCAGTGAATGCTCACATAGCTCAGAACACTGCTTGGCTGACCTGGTCCTCTCCTTTTACCCAACCCAGGGTATAACAGCCCATAACACCTCTGTCCCAGGGTGGTTTATTCACATCACTCCCATCCTTTACCTTTTGCAGGGATGATTTGAAAGGAATGAAGCCTGAGAGCATCTTGCCATCAACAATGGCCATGCTGGAGCTATTGCTCTTCCTGGCATAACTGAAACCGAAGAGACTGGATCAGTCTGCACCACAAATGAGGAAATGTTCTTCTCCAGAGCATGAATAGCCTGTGAAGACCTTTCTGATTTACCTGTTCCATTCTGATTACTTAATTACATTGTGGACAGAGAGGGTAGCGAGGAGCCCCCTGGAGTGACAAGCCATGAGAAGATGCCTCTTAATACAGTGCCTGGTTTCTATGGTGCTGGGTGCTCTATAACCACCTGGAGACAGAAAGGGTGTTGCCATGAAGCACAGTAAGTTCCATGCAGGGTGAGGGATCTAATGTTCCAGGTGTTTGACTAGGACCATAGTACAAATTATTGGACCCTGTTAACTGGGGGCCACTGAAGACAAATCACATCTGGGGAGAGGTCCCACTATCAGGAACAGGCAATAGGTGTCTCAGCAGGATGAAGTGCTTCAGGGGACTCAGGTGCCACAGGGTTGTGGTTGGAGTAGGGTGACCATATTTCCCAAAGGGAAAACAGACACTGCAAGGGGCTGACACAAGCTGCTTGCCTGAGCCTCTCTCCTCATGCAGGCCTGGGGCCACTGCTCACTCAAGCCCCCTGCACGAGGCTGTCACTGCTTGCTCAAGTCCTTCCTGCCCCCTGTGTGAGGCTTTGCTGCTCACTGGTGCCCTGCCTGCCACCTACCTGAGCACTGCCTGTCCCCCTGTGCACGGCTACCATCACCCCTTCCCCTTGCACCACACTACATGAGCAAATGGGACAAATGCCCACTTTTGCCTAAAAAGTCAGGCCAGCCAGGACAGGGCTTAAAAAAGGGACTGTCCCGGCTAAAATGGGACAGATGGTCACTCTAGGCTGGAGAGAACCCAGTGTACTTACAATGGTTGTTGCAATGTGGCAACTACCATGTAAATTATTCATTGGTAAGATGCATGTTGTGGTTTGTATTCATCCCTATAACAACAAGGTGGTTAAAGGGGTGTAGGGAGCAAATGTGAAACATCTCCATTATAAAACACCACTAACACTGTACTCAACTGTCTAGTGTATGTGTGCACTTCAGGGCATAGTTGAATGGAGTAAGAAGTGCTTAGTTGTAGCCCCTATACTGCTAATAGCTAGTGGAGAATCTCCTTTAGCTCCAGTCATTGAGGCCTGGGATTTTGAGGTAGGAGACGCCAAGTCCTATGTGCACAGTCACAGTGCAGCCCTGAAAGGGCCATGCAGTGCAGAAGAGTGACAACGGGGAAGTCCTTGGGTGCCACAGATTTGTTCCAATATTTATAACCAGTAATTCTGTTTTAAACCCCGGTCTGCCCCCCATTTCCTAGTTGTTTGGTTCTTATCATTCAGGGAGCTTGGGCAATGGTGGGAAGTGACCTGTCTGAAAGGAGAAGGTCAAACTTTGCAGCAAGGGTGCTGTGCAGGACACACTCACTGTCTGCAGAGAAACTAAAACCAGATATCTTTTTGGGCACAAGTATATCATATCTCAGGATTGTGTAGAACAAAGCGAAAATAATCCTGACAATAAAACCCCAATCACTCCCATCCTGCATTTAACTCTGTGGCAGTTCTCAAACATCTTTTGGACAGACCTGCCTCTACCCTCTATTTTCCACTTCATTAATTCAGATTCAGATTCATTTATGACTCAAAAACTACAGCACAGCGACTCCTCCAGGCAGATGCTTGTATCTGCAATGGAGACCCAATCCACTGCTGTAAATGTCCCCAAGAAACCTCACTGCCTGGAAAAGAATCATAGAACTCAAAAAAATTCCATTGTCACAGATTTCAACTGGAAATACATCTAGTTTTCTGATCAGGATGATTGAAAAGGATGTTGCCATCATGGAGACAACTTACAATGGAGTCAAATGTCTTGCTCTGGACAGACAGCAGTGGGAAAAATCGTTTGCCTCATGTGCCACTAGAAGACTCTAAAGCTAAAGCTAGGAGACGCTAAAGCTGAGAAACAAAGCTACGTCTGAGTGCAGAATTGGACTGAAGAGGCTTAGGACAAAGAATTCCTTCAGAACAGTGAGGGAAACACAGGAACATGATACATGAAGGAATGAAGGTGTGAATAAAGAATGAAACAAAAAACTAAAAGAATGAAAAAAAAAACAAAAGAAACAAAGAAAAATGAATGAAAAAACAAAAAGGAGGCCGATACAAGAATGGTTCATTACTGGGTGGAGCTGCCCACACTGAGGGGCAGTGGGCTGGCGATCTCTGAGCTGCACATAGACACAGTCTTTGCTATTCACATACAGGGAACGTCAGGCAGAACAGTCTGCTGGAGCAGCAGGCGGTTCTTGCTGTCCACTTGCAAGCTCCTTTTGAAGGATTTGCTGGAGTGAATTTTGAAAAAGTTTTAGCTGTCCTTGGTCCTTATTGTAGATGTGAAATTAGAGGCAGAGCAGTATAACATGCATACACAGTGTTTAATCAGAGGGCCCTAGGTACCAGTTCACACCCAAGGGTTTGTTTTACGTGGCTGTATCTGAGCGTATCGTGTTAGTTGTGGACTGAGGGAGATGCTGAAAATTCCCTCCCTTTGCTGCCCTCCCTGCTGGTTCTAGTCTCAGCAGTACAGAATTTGGAGAGATGCCCTTACCTTTTGTGCAGATGAGGGAGCTCTGGGTCACCTCCTTTTCCATGTGTTCAGGCTGCTCAGCATAGGTAACTGACTAAATTCCTAACCTTTAACTTTAGCGTTACACCGGTTGAACTGTTTTGGATGTTCCCATAATATAATTGGCATATAAACTTAATTGGTAAATCAACAAAGGTCTGGGAATCTAAGGGAATCCTTAATTCTTGGGTTGGGACAAAAATTGCCAGCCTAGATTTACCTAGAATAGGATGGTTTCTTTATATAACAAGACTGTCAGACTTGGAGTAACTGATTTGGTCTATTGCCTATTCACAAATTTTCACTTTCCTTGTCAAATTCATTCTTTTTAATTTTGTGAAAAGACCCTACCAAATAACCTGCTTTATTTTGTTTTCTGTAATTTTCTCGAATTATTTTTGCTAATGAAACTTGTACATTTACAATTCTCCTCCAGTTCTGTACTTTAGGTAAGGAACAGAAACCGTGAGAAAGGAGGCATAGGTAACTGGTTAATTAAAACTACTTAACTAATGTGTGTTTTATACCTTTATTGTCTTCTCTGATTTGGCACCTGAATGATCTTCTGAAGACAGATTTAAAGGTAGAGAAACAATACTGATAATAACACAAAAATGGGAAAGAAATTAGCTGAGAAAATAGTTAGCATGGACATTGACTTATTCACAGACCATAAATTACAATGAAAGATCTGGGAAATGCTACCCAGAATCTAGAATCCGAAATCCAAGCCCTATGAAATTAATTGACATGTCAGAATCCCCAGAGGCTGAGCAACATATAAACTCAAAAGAAGTCCAGGAGGTTGACTCTCTGGTCTCTAGTTGAAGGGAATTGTCTCTTGATGCCAACAAATTAAAGCAGATGAACACTCCCAGAAGAGGGCACTGGTCTAGGAACATGTAATACTGACCCTGGGTAAAAATGTCACTCTCAAATATAGCTGAAGAGATTAATAAGACATAATAGAAATTAATCATACGCAACATGGATATAAATGATCTTATAGACCTTAATTTTTAGGTAGACTTTGAGCAGAGTAAGAACACCCAACTATAGACTCTGTCTTACCAGCATAGAAAGCCGTGGTAATGATGACCATACTATTCCAGGGCAGTTAGACCTTGAGGAACTGTCTGTCTTTTTCAAAGTTAAAACAGAACGTGCTAACTCTGAGAGAATTCCCCTGGATAAAATCATCATCTTCATGCAGAAAGCAAGTCACATCCTGCAAAGGGGGTAGAAGGATCCAAGAGACCAGCTAAATAAAATGGGGCCCTGAATCCTGAGACTGACAAAATATGTTTCAACAGCCTTTACTTTAAGCCAGGATATTCTAGGGATCCACCAATAACACCCCATTGGTAGGAGTGGTTAGCAGGGGCGACTCTAGGGATTTTGCCGCCCCAAGCATGGCAGGCAGGCTGCCTCCAGCGGTTTGCCTGCGGAGGATCCACTGGTCCTGCGACTTTGGCAGACGTCGCGCAGGCACGCCTGCCGCCCTCGTGGCGTCGGCAGAGTGCCCCCACGGCTTGCTGCCCCAAGCATGCTCTTGGCGTGAATCAAATGCCACTTGGAACAGGTTCCCTTTTCTTCAATTGATCCTTCTCAATGTGTTTTCCACTCCCTTCCTCCTCTTTCCCTTTTCCCCTTTGTCAGACCTCTCCAGGCCTGCTATAGGAAAGCACTTAAGCCTGTACGAATGAATGCCTTTCCACAGCTCTCGAGAGGGTCTGGCCGAAGGATGTTACATGCAGTGGATGGGTTGGATCTGTGTCTGCCTTTGTGACTCACCAGTGGAACTGGTCAAAACATTTCAAAATACACATTTTTTGGATGAGAAAAGGAACATCTTTTCATGATTTTTTTTTCAATTTTCAGTTAGCTCTACTCATCAGGTACATAACAAGACCAGTAGTGTGGCCAGAACACTGCACTAGGACATCCACAGAAGGCTTATCTGCCCAGAAGCCTAAATGCCAAAACAGCTGGCTACAGCCTGTGTTAGATCAAATTCTAGATGCCAGGTGAAGCTTTGGGGAAGTTACTTTTCCTTACACAGAGGAATTAAGATCTTTACGTATTCATAATAATGAAGTGTGTCCACAGCAAGTACAATGAATCAAATGTCACTTGGCACAGGTCCCCTTTTCTTCAATTGATCCTTCTCAATGTGTTTTCCACCCCCTTCCTCCTCTTTCTCGTTTCCCTTTTGTCAGACCTCTCCAGGCCTGCTACAAGAAAGCACTTAAGCCTGTACTAATTTTAAGCATGTGCTTAAGTCCCATTTAAGTTACTCTCCTTTTAATCATTTTGTTTCCTTGAACTCATACTTTGAGACTTCTTCTCCTGAGCTGTTACTTTTACACTTGGGGCTGCTCGGTAGTTTGTGGTACTTGTATTTGTGGCTGTTTTATAGTTGCTCTGGTCTTCTTTCGAGTAATTGCAGTGTGTATTACAGCCTTCTGGTCTAAGGAAAGCTGGCAACAGAGCTGCTTATTGTAATTTATTTCATTTAAGTGGGGTTATATATACAAGCTATGGGGTAAATATTAAAGAATTAACATTACTGTCAGGTTAACCTGCACGCTGGCTTGTCACTAGATGAAAAATGCTTTTGTACTTGTGCTTTGGAGTCATTTTAAAACAATGTCCTGCACCTTCAAATAAAAAATATGTTTTCTTGTCAGGGTTTCCCTCCATCTGCTGGTAGCAGCAGAGGTGGCGGAACCAGTGGTGATGGTGGGAGGGAATGGTCGAGTGTCAGGAGCAGTGCCAGGATTTTTCTGCCCTAGGCGGCAGCGCTCCTCCTCTGAGCATTCGGCAGCGGGGGTCCTTCCGCTCTGCATCTTTGGGGCACTTGCCGACGGGTCTCGGAGCAAGTGAAGGACCCGCCACCAAATTTCCACCGAAGACCCAGAGCAGAAGGATCCCCCACTGCCGAATTTCCGCTGAGGATGGCAAAATGTTGCCCCCCAAATCCTGCTATCCTTGGCGACTGCCTAGGGTCGCCTAGTATAAGCACCGGCCCTGGAAATATTGTGGCATCCCTAAACAGGACGGGTGCAAGGATGTTTCACACCCTAGGCGAAACTTCCACCTTGCTCTCCCTTCCTCCGAGCCCTGTGGCAGCTCTCCGCCCCCCCTCCACCTTAAGGTGCCCTCCCCGCGGCAGCTCCCCATCCCACCCAGAGGAGCCCCCCACCATAGGAGGGGAGTTATATGGGCTCGCGGTGCCCGGGCTCCAGCAATATTCAGGGCTGGATGCCCTGCTCCAGCAACCCCGGCCCTCCCTGGATTGGGCCCCGGTCCCTGCCCCAGCCCCCGCGGGTCTCCCCCTACCACCCCGCCCCGCCGCGTCCCTGCCTGGAGCGGGTCCCGGCCTCAGCCTTCCATCTCTCCCCCCTGCATCCCCCCTCCACCGTGTCCCTGCCTGTTCCAAAGGTGCTGTCAGAGAATGGCTTCTGGCAGAACTGCTGTCTGCTGCCACAGGGTCCTAGCGCCTGCCATCTGCTAATGGCAAGGCAGGCTGTCCTTACCCTGCTTTTCTGCCCTAGCCCTGAGCCTCTCCAATGCCCCAAACCCTCATCCTCAGCCCCAACCCTCATCCCCCTGCACCCGAATCCTCAGTTCCAGCCAGAGCCCTCATCCCCTTGCACCCTAATCCTCACCCCCAGCCAAAGCCCTCATCCCCTGGAACCCTGAGCCTCTGACCTAGCTCTGAGCCACCCCGCATCATGAACCCCTCATCCTCAGCCCCAACCCTCATTCCCCTGCAGCCTGATCCTCTGCCCCAGCGTGCACCATCTCCCCCTTCCTACACCCCCACCCCGGCCGAGCCTGCACCCAAACTCTGTCCCAAAGCCTGCACCCCGCACCCCCTCCTGCACACCCACCTGCTGCCCCAGCCCAGAGCCTGCACTCAGCACCCAAACTCATTCCCAAAGCCTGCACCCCTCTTGCACCCTAATCACCAGCCCAGGACCTGCACCCCAGACCTCTCCCCTGAAACCCTGTCCAGAGCCTTAGGCAGGTGGAGGCGGAGTTTAAGGGGGCAGAGTTGGGGAGGGCGGGTTCTGGGAACCACCAAAATTTCTACAAACGTGCCTCCCATGCCCCCCACAGCAGCTCCCCCCAGCCTGGGGAACCGTGCAGCAGCTCCCCACCTCAGCTCACCTCTGATCTTCCTCCTCCCTGAGCAAGCTGCCTCTACTGCACTTCTTTCACCTCTCAGGCTTGCAGCGCCAATCAGCTGTTTGGTGTCACAAGTCTTGAAGGAGAGAAGAAAAGAGGGGCGGCATGCTCAGGGGAGGAGATGTGCTCAGGGGAGCAGGCATGCTCATCTCTGAGCTGGTGTGGGGAGCAGTTCCTCTGTGTACCGCGCCTCCCTTAGTTGCTGCATGAGGCCCTCCCCATGCACCTCTGCCCCAGGTCCATCCACCTAAATGCTGACAATGACCAACATGTCCAAAGATCCGGCCGCTGCAGTCGCCGCTGAAGGACCTGAAATACCACCCCCCAAAAGGTAGTGCCCGAGGCGACTGCCTAGGTCGCCTAATGGATTGCACTGGCCCTGTCCCTACAATGGAAATATTGCGGGGACTCAGATAAACTTACACATCTGTAGGGGGAGAGGGACAGAAGGAAGGAGATGAAAGCCGGATGCAGAGTGGCTGGAGTGGCTGCCATGGGGCCAGGAAGCCAGGACCCAGAGGGCTGGAATGAGCCTAGGAGCAGGTGGGAACCCTTGAAACCCTTCTTCTCAGTCTGGAGCCGGCTGCCTCTCCCTTCCCCCTGATAAGTCTCAACTCCGCTCCTCACTACCCTTCTATCCCTTTGCCCCATCCCATTCTCAGGAGGCTTCTGCCTCCTCTAGGTGCCAGATTCCCTTGTGGACATTCCACAGGGTACGTCTACACTACAGCATAATTTCGAATTAACTTAAACCGGTTTTATAAAACAGATATTATAAAGTCGATTTTATGCGTCCACACTAGGCACATTAATTCGGCGGTGTGCGTCCATGGTCCTAGGCTACCATCGATTTCCGGAGTGTTGTACTGTGGGTAGCTATCTCGTAGCTATCCCATAGTTCCCGCAGTCTTCCCTGACCCTTGGAATTCTGGGTTACTACCCCAGTGCCTGATGGGGCAAAAATCATTGTCGCGGGTGGTTCTGGGTACAGCCTCACCCCTCCCTTCCTGAAAGCAGCAGACAGCCATTTCATGCCTTTTTTACTGGGTGAACTGAGCAAACGCCATAGCACAGTAAGCATGGACCCTGCTCAGCTCAGTAGCGCGATCGTGGACGTTGTAAACACCTCATGCATTCTCGTGCTGTCTATGGTGAACCATGAACTGCAAACGCAGGAGAGGAGGAGGCAGCTATGGCAGCGCGGTGACGAGAGTGATGAGGACATGGACACTGATTTCTCCCTAACCACGGGCTTCCGCGCTTTGAAGCTCCTGATGGTAATGGGGGAGGTTCTATCCATTGAATGCCGATTTTGGGCCCGGGAAACAAGCACAGACTGGTGGGACCGCATAGTTTTGCAGGTGTGGGACGATTCGCAGTGGTGCAGAACTTTTACATGCGTTAGAGCACTTTCTCTGAACTTTGTGACTTGCTTTCCCCTGCCCTGAAACGCCATAATACCAGGATGAGAGCAGCCCTCACAGTGGAGAAGCGAGTGGCTATAGCCCTCTGGAAGCTTGCAAAGCCAGACAGCTACCAGTCAGTCGGGAATCAATTTGGAGTGGGAAAATCTACTGTGGGGGCTGCTGTGTTGCAAGTAGCCAAAGCAATCATTAAGCTGCTGCTACGAAAGGTTGTGACCCTGGGAAACGTGCAGGTCATAGTGGATGGCTTTGCTGCAATCGGATTCTCTAACTGTGGGGGGGGGGCGATAGATGGAACCCATATCCCTGTCTTGGGACCAGAGCACCAAGGCTGCCAGTAAAAGGGTACTTTTCAATGGTGCTGCAAGTACTGGTGGATCACAAGGGACATTTCACCAACATCCACGTGGGATGGCCAGGAAGGGTTCATGACGCTTGCGTCTTCAGAAGCACTGCTCTGTTTAAACGGCTGCAGCAAGGTACTTACTTCCCGGACCAGAAATTAACAGTTGGGAATGTTGAAATGCCTGTAGTTATCCTGGGGGACCCAGCCTACCCCTTGATTCCATGGCTCATGAAGCCATACACAGGCAGCCTGGACAGTGGTCAGGAGCTGTTCAACTACAGGCTGAGCAAGTGCAGAATGGTGGTAGAATGTGCATTTGGCCATTTAAAAGCCCGCTGGAGAACGTTACTCACTCGCTCAGACCTCAGCCAAACCAATGTCCCCTTTGTTATTGCTGCTTGCTGTGTGCTCCACAATCTCTGTGAAAGTAAGGGGGAGACCTTTATGGTGCGGTGGGAGGCTGAGGCAAATCACCTGGCCCCTGATTACGTGCAGCCAGACACCAGGGCGATTAGAAGAGCTCACTAGGAAGCGGTGCACATCAGAGAAGCATTGAAAACGAGTTTCATCATGGGCCAGGGTATGGTGTGACTGTTGTGTTTTTTTCCCCTTCATGAATCTCCCCCCCTTTATTGATTCCTCCTGTAAGCAACCCACCCTGCCCCTTTGATTACAGCTTGCTTCTGGAAATGAGGTTACTATCGTTTAAAAAGCATGTATTCTTTATTAAAAGTCATTCCCTGTAAGCAACCCACACTCCCCCTTCAATTACAGCTTGCTTATGGAAATAAAGTTACTATTGTTTAAGAAGCATGTAATTATAAAAAGAGGCAGAGAATTAACATGGTATCCCGAGTGTGGTTTGGGAGGAGGATAGGAGGGAAGAAAAAGGCCATTAAGGACATTTCAATGTAATGACAGCCTTTTGGTTGGACTGTCCACGGGGGTGGAGTAGGCGGGTGCAGAAAGCCTTCCCCCATGCGTTCTTATACGTCTGGGTGTGGAAGATATGGAACATGGTGAGTACTGAGGGTGGTTAAACATGGGCTGGAGCGGCACTCTGTGACCCCGCTGCTCTTCCTGAAGATCCACCAGACGTCGGAGGATGTCAGTTTGATCACGCAGCAGTGCCAGCGTTGCATCCTGCCTCCGCTGATCTTTCTGCCGCCACCTCTCATCTCGGGCGTCCCTTCTATCCTCACGTTGGTCCCTTCTATCCTCACGTTGGTCCCTCCTGTCCTCACGTTCGCTGGCATCTTTCCTGTACTTTGCTACCACGTCCTTCCACTCCCCCAGATGAGCTCTTTCATTGCGGGTTACTGCCATGATTTCTGTGAACATTTCATCTCGTGTCCTCTTCTTCCTCCGCCTTATCTGAGCTAGCCTTCGGGATGGAGTAGGGAGGCTTGAAAAATTTGCAGCTGCATGAGTGGGGGAAAATAGTGATAGAAGGATTATAAAAGGTACATTTCACAGAACAATGGTTATACTCTTTCACAGTGAACAACACTATTCACCTTACATAGCACATGTGATTTCACTACAAGGTCCTTTTGGATTCTTTTAGTATTGAGTGCCTGCGGCTGTGGTGCAACAGATCAACACAGACGCAGCTCCGGGTATCACAATTCAGCTTGCATGTGGTCATGGTAAGGCATAAAGCTTCTCCCTGTACTGCTGCTTTTACAAGGAGCAGCAGACGCCAAACCCTAACCCTAACACTGGAATTGCTTTACCCCTCCCCCCACCGCATGGCTGGTATAATGGCAGATCACTGCTAATCATCCCCCCTTTTTCCTCCCCCCACCACCACGTGGCTGGTAGCTGGGAAGATTCCTGCTGACCAAACACTAAAAAGCTCAGCACCATTAACCCCCCTCCCATCCCCCCGCTTGGCTACCTGCAAGGAAGGATTTCTTTTAAGCAACAGGCAAGCAGCCCAGTAGGAGTGGCCAGCTCTGTCCCCTTAATAAAATTCCTTAATTTCAACCAGGTTACCATGAGCGATATCACTCTGCTGAGGGTAACAGAGCGAGATAAAGAACGGATGTTTCTTGAATGCCTGCAATCACCAGGACCATACGCAGCTAGGCTTTGTCATGCAATGATACTAGATTACTTGCTACATGCATGGCGTGGTAAAGTGTCCTACCATGGTGGACGGAACAAGGCTGCCTTGCCCAGAAACCTTCTGCAAAGGCTTTAGGAGTACCTCCAGGAGCGCTTCATTGAGATGTCCCTGGAGGATTTCCGCTCCATCCCCAGACATGTTAACAACATGTTCCAGTAACTTTAATGTCTGCTAATGCATGCCAAACACTCATGGCAAATCAATCATTAAAAAACACTTGCTTTTAAACTATGTTTTATATTTACAAAGGTACACTCACCAGAGGTCGCTTCCATGGCTTCACGGTCTGGGCTAGTGGTTTGGGAGGGCAGGGACGGTAATTCCGTCTGGGTCACAAAAAGCTCCTGGCTGTTGGAGAGAATGGAGTGCTGTGTGGTCTCTGCAAGCTCTTCCTCCTCTTCCTCCTTGTCATCTTCCCCCTCCGCTGAATCCTCATCCATGGTTCAGATTATAACCCCCACCTTGGAATCCATGGACAAGTGGGGGGTAGTGGTGGCGCAGCCCCCTAAAATTGTATGCAGCTCAGCGTAGAAGCGGCATGTTTTTGGCCCTGATCCGGATCTTCTGTTTGCTGCTTTGGTTTTCTGGTAGGCTTGTCTGAGCTCCTTCACTTTCACTTTGCACTGCACTGAGTCCCTGGTGTGGCCTCTCTCCCTCATGGTATTGGAAATTTTTTCAAAAGTTTTTTCATTTCGTCTTTTGGAATGCAGTTCTGATAGCACTGAATCCTCTCCCCATATATCAGAGGGTAGCCGTGTTAGTCTGGATCTGTAAAAGCAGCAAAGAATCCTGTGGCACCTTATAGACTAACAGACGTTTTGGAGCATGAGCTTTCGTGGGTGAATACCTACTTCCTCAGATGCATGCATCTGAGGAAGTGGGTATTCACCCACGAAAGCTCATGCTCCAAAACGTCTGTTAGTCTATAAGGTGCCACAGGATTCTTTGCTGCTCTCTCCATATAGCAATAAGATCCAGTACCTCTCATGTGGTCCATGCGGGTGCTCTTTTTCTATTCTCAGGAGACTGCATTGTGCTGATGAGAGCTCCACACTGGCCAAACAGGAAATGCAATTCAAAAGTTCGCGGGGAGTTCAGTTACCTGTCCAGAGCGGCCACTGGTGCACTGTGGAATACCGCCTGGAGGCCAATAATTCGATTTGCGGCCACACTAACCCTAAATCGATATGCTAATATCGATTTTAGCGTTACGCCTCTCGTTGGGGAGGAGTACAGAAATCGATTTTTAGAGCCCTTTAAATTGATTTAAAGTGCATTGTAGTGTGGACGGGTACAGCCTTAAATCGATTTAATGCTGTTAAAATCAATTTAACTGCATAGTGTGGACCAGGCCCCAGTCTCAAGAGGGTTCGCGCAAAAGTTCATACTCACTAGGAGCCTGATTCAAGGCCTGCTGAAGTCAATGAGAGTGTTTAGATGAGGGTTTGAATCAGACCATAGGTCAATATGCACTTTGGTGAGGATTCTCCTTAGTGCTGGTGCGGGGGATGGTGCATAGACAGCATGATTTTCCCACCCTCTCCCCAGCAATGCTCCCTTATGCCTGCCCCTGACAATAGCATGGATCCATGTACCTGTGGAGGGGCCACCAAGTTTTTGTCCCTTCCCCGTACAAAAACAGACGAGATGATATGGCCCATAATTTTCTAAATTAAAACCAGTGATGCAAGTAAAATCCATTTTTTACCGGTATGGGTGTAGGGGGGAAGACACCAGCTAAGGGGGGGCACGTGACCTCCCCTTGTGAGCCTCCTATTAATTTTCCCACCCCTGTCCTTCCACAGAGCTGTGTCTCCATCCTCCGTCTGTGTACTACAGCAGTGGGGAAAGGAGCAGAACGCTGACAACTCCTCTGGCGGCTATACTGCCCCCAGCCCTGCCCCCCAGCTCTGTCCTCCATCAGGGTTTCTGCTGTACGGATGGAGAAGATGCAGTTTTCTGGAAGAGCAGGGGCTTGTCTGGGGTCCATACAGCTATGCCGGAGGAGCTGCCAGCATGCGACCAATGGCTCCTCCTGTGTCTTACTGGGAAGCTGTACCAGTGATAAATATTTTGCTGATACGATGTACCGTACCACCGTAATTGCACTGCTGATTAAAACAGAATCCCGCATATTAAGCAGAACTTTTGGAACATCTTGGGTGGCCTGTTCGTGATTAGAAATGAACCAGAGAAGCAAATATTTGAGTTATCTTATCCTCCCAATTCTCACACTGCCAGTTTGTGTTCCAATTTCTGTCAATCTTGGATGCTTAGATTGCGTAACGTTTTGCACACCAAGTTAAACCAACAGTGTAGCTCTAAATTTGCAATAGAGAACATCGATACAAAATAACAAATCTGGGTGCTTATTCAAAGTCAACAACAGCAGGTAACATTGAAATCCGACAGATTTTGAGAACTGTATGTCCCAAGAATTGATGAGAAACAACTTGTTCTGTTTACAGAATATAGCACGTCTTGTTCCTATCTACAAAACACCTCTGCCCTAGTGGAAAGCGCATTCTATTGGTGATAAGACCAGATCCAAAGCTCATTGGAAGATGCCTGCAATTTATCTACTACAGCTGTAAGCAGCATCTTCTGGTTTGATTATTTTCTTTAAAATATGGTCAGTGTCTCCACTGAATTGCACAGTATTTATCAAGGTCACCTCTTGAGCTAAATGTTCTTGGGTTAGGCACAGACATTGCATAGCATAAACTCTGGCAATAACAGTGTCATGGGCCAAACCCTGTGCTCCAGACAACCCAGGCTGTTTCCCTGGATTGCGAAGGGGACTTCAGCTTGGGGAATCGATTGCTGGTGCCTGTGTCCACAACTGGGATGTTTTCATGAGGCTACTCAATGGTACATGATGCTCCATGCAAGTAAGGAGAGAAAGAACATTAGAAAGTGAGGCTGGGACCTATGCGGAGATGCTGCAGTCAAGCATCCACAGCCAGAAGAGAGATGATGGGAAACTCGCTTAGATAGCTGGCAACAGCAGCAGCAGCTGTCTCATAAAGCTCTGCTCATGCTCTAGACACCAGAGGCAGGACAAAGACCCACACAGTGAGAGTCTGGGTTGCAATTAGCAATATGTGTTTGTTTTTTTCAGTGGATTATGCTGTCCTGACAGTCTATTTCCTGTAATGTGCACATCCAGCTTCCCTGGCTAACCTCAGTGGAAGTTAGTGATGAGTTTGCCTTAATGGTCTGTTCTGCTTAGCAACCCAGTTAAGCTTAGCAACCGATCAAGGCTCACCGAAAAATTTACTGGATGGGGTAGACAGGCCAGATTTATGACCTTGCTAGATAAGAGAGTGCTTTCAAAGTCTGGGAAAAATGCTTGCAGATACTTTGTGAAGCAACTTGTACCTTTTTGAAGCTTAGTAAGAAATAACAATTGCTCTTTGTTTTTCTCTAGTATGCTGGGAAAGTATAACTGGGAAGGTACAGTGATGATGCGATGTAAGTAATGATGCGACAGAGTAGATAATAAAAAGCAATTTGAATTTGAAGAAGGGGGCTGGTTCTGTGTGGAGAACGGGCTCGTTCTTTGTTGTTTGTGTGCATATATCAATAAAGAACTTGGTATTTGGACTTTGCTAGGTTGCCTCTCTCTCTTGCGGTCAGACAACGAACCTGAAAAGTCTAGGATAAAGATAATCCCGACAGATTTGGCACCCCAGATAAGACCCATCTGACTCTTTGGCGAGGGAGTCCATCTCTGACGCAATGCAGCTCGCATCCTTCAATTGAGAGGAGCCTTGCCCAGGAGTAGGATCTCACGCTGGCGATAAGGCGTCATCTCATGAACCAGCCTGAGTCCGTTTAAATCCAGCAACGTCCACTTGCCCTTTGAGCAGGAGTCCCAGGAACTAGGTAAGTGAGCGCTCAGTACAGGAACTGGCAGAAGGTGGCAGTAAATGCTCAGGGGACGCCCTGTTATCTTTCATTCTGAGAGAGTGGAAGGATATACCCGGGACGGCCGGATTGTTCAAGGCTAAGATGAGAAATTTGTGTTGGATCCAATGGCTGTCATTTACCTTTCATTTTTCCCTGACTAGAGACTGGCCGGAGTGTGGAAACTTTTCCACAGATAGGATGAACTCCTTAAGGGATATTTTGGTTGATCTTAGACAGAGACAAATGAATTATTTGTTTGTGTGGTATAATTATAAACCCACGGAGGGATGGGTAGCTTCTGAAGCTGTTTGTATGGAGAGCTCTTGTAAAAATCCCCCACCATATGCCCCAGAGTCACACCGGGAGGAGGACAATTTTGTTCCTGTTCTTCCCCCTGTCCGGTGGAATGCAAGGATTCAAAAGCAGGCTAGGGACAGTTCAGGGACAGAGGAGAATCAAGGGGAAGCTAAGAGTGATGTTCCCTCGTCTTCAGAGGAATTACGCAGCCTCACCCTCTCTGTTCAGCCTCCAGCAAGCCTTTTGCAAATTTGACCAGGGACTGCTTCTCAAACACTCCCAATATTACAACAGCCCTCATCCTCGTCCTTGTGGACCCTCACTAGGTTACTTAACTCCATGAGGGAGGATGTTTCTGAGACATCCCTGATATTACAAGCCTCGTTGAGAACTTATCTGGTTCTACTGGTTGCTGGGGGACATGAGATGGTTTTTACCCATACCCCATTTGCAACTTCAGATTTGTTTGTGGAAAGAATGTTCTGCATAATCTTTTTCATTCATGTGCCCACTTGGGCAGATATAAATCAGTTATTAGATACTCTCATGACAGAAGATGAAAGACAAAAGTAAAAGAAAAATCTGCAGGTCATTTGAATGCACCTTGGCCAATTGATGACCCTAATTGGAATCCCAACAATCCAGCTCAAAAGACAAAGTTGGATGGATTTTTGAAAGCTGTTTTGAATGGCATTAGAGACGCAGGGGAGGCTACTCCAAATTGGAGCAAGGTGACTGCTTGTTTTCAGCATCCAGAAGAGCACCCCTCTGACTTTTGTGCTCAACTGATTTCTGAAGTTAGAAAGCATGGTAATTTAAATCCTGAAACTGATCATGGAAAGGAGATGGTTAAAATGGTTTTCATGTCACAATGTGCAGAGGATATTGCAAAGAGATTTAGAGAGCATCCAGATGGTTTGCAAGGGAAAAGTTTGTCTGAAGTAGTTAGCATTGCTACTAGAATGTTTAATGGGAGAGAGGAGAAGAAAGAAAAAGAGAAAAGGAAGGAAAGGCAGAAGAACATAAAGGAGCAAGTGTCACTGTTGGCAGCAACAATGACCGAGGGAAGGGAAGAGGTCACGGATGGAACAGAGGTGAATGGAATGGATGGAAAAGAGGAGAAGCAGTGAGAGGCAGAGGACGTGGAGAAGGAGTTAGAAGTAGTGGTTGTCATTATTGTGGTGCAGGACATTGGAAAAGAAAAGTTGTTTGTGAATGGATCTGTATTTGTTCGTGAAGGAATCAGACACTCTGGATACGCAGTTACTGATAGGCAGACTGTATTAATAGCGGAAGCTGTTTCTCCCAGGGTGAGTGCCCAAGCTGCAGAGTTAAAAGCCCTAACCACAGCCTGCCTTCATTCTAAAGGAAAAAGGGTTAATATTTATATGCACTTAAAATATGCTTTTGGGGTGTGTCTTGCCACGGTTCAAATTGTTCTTAGGCAGTTTGTATCCCCTGGATTAAGTTAAATGGCTAGAAGAGTACTGGAAAGTTTTATTCTTTGTCAGCAATGTAATCTTAAGGGAACACGCCAACAAGCGCCACCTGGTGGGCGCAGATGGGCTCATAGGCCCATGCAGCACATTCAAATTGATTTTACTGAATTACCCCCTCAGAAGGAAAGAAACTGCCAAAGCAGTTTGCAAGGTGCTTCTTAATGAGATCATGCTAAGATTTGGCCCTCCTGAAAAATTGATTCTGACCAGGGAATGCATTTTACAGCAAAAATTTGCAAGAAACTTACCGAAGCAGTTGAGACAAAATGGGTTTTTTATGCCTCCTGGTATTCTCAGAGCTCAGGCCAGGTGGAGCGTATGAATGAAACTCTAAAGACTACCCTAGCCAAGTTGTGTAAGAAACTTAAAATGAAATGGACTAAAGTTTTTCCTTTGACTTTGTATATTGTCCGAACTACCCCGAATTCTAGAATTAAGCTAGCACCCTTTAAAATACCTTTTGGACATGTACCACCTTCTTTTACTTCTCTGGTTTCAATACCTAGTGACACTGATCTGACTTGTGAAACAAAAACTTATGTAAAAGCTTTGCAGCAGCATTTAACTACATTACAACAGTACTCAGCACAGTCTCAATCTTTACCATTGTGGGAAGCTGTTCATTCTATTTCACCAGGTGACCCAGTGTGAATCAAAGCTTACTGAAAGACTCCACTTCAACTCCAGTGGCTAGGACCATTCAAGACTATCCTGGTGAGCCCTACTGCTGTTTGGGTCAAGGAACTTCCCGCTTGGATTCATCATACTAGAGTCAAGTGGAACCTCGCTAGGGAGCCCGACCTGGTAAAGGGTTCCCCAGAAGCAGACAGTGTCGGACTTCGAGGGAGCCACGCACGTTCACCCCACCGCAAACCAGGTGAGCCAGAAGCAGACAACCTCCCTGCCCAGGACAAATGGACTGCTACCTTTTTGGGCGACCTGAGGCTAAAACTCAAGGAGAAGTATACTGGTGCCCATTCTCCAAGGAATGGCAACGAACAGTCGCCTGGGGAGTTGGTGGACTTATTTGTGTATTGTTTGTTGTTTTTCTTTTGTGGTGGTTGGACTAACTAGGGGATATGAACATAAGGCCTTTACTCACTTTGCTCAGGAAATGAAAGCCCGTATGCCAGCACTGAATAACATTTCGTGTTGGGTATGCTCCTTAATGTCAGTAGATATTCACCGAGGTCTTCCCATGATCCCCATACCCCTTAGCCCTATAAATATGACATGGACTCCTTCATGGAAGGCCTCCTCAGGCTTGCAGAACCTAGCCTGGGCAGATTCAGGAATCCAGTTTAATAAGTATCTTACAGTGTGGAAGCGACCTGGTGAGTGGTGCTTCCTGGGCTCAGGAAATGTGCCTGTAGGAGTTAGCAATTGTAAAGCCTATTTTAATGGAATCCATTTTGGTGAAAGATGGGACCTATGTACTCTTGTACAAGGTTTACCCCGACCTGGAAAGTCCTGGTATATTTTCCCTGCTAACTTTTGCAGCTTGTTTAATCGGTTGGTATTGGATAAACCTCATGTGTTTACCAGAATAGGTTGCTTTATAGCACCAGATCTATCGCACACTAATTGCATCGCAGTGCTAGAGCATTCAAAAATCATTTGCTTACACTGCATAAAAAAGCATTCTTTTAATTCCTTGGGTACTGAGTACTCTGTGTGTCAGTGTACTGATAATGCTACTAATAGTTTTTCCGGTCTCTCTGCCTGGACTGGATGGTATTACAAACCCTAATATACTGCATCTGTTATATCTAATCCCTTGTTTGGAGTCTATTGGGTTTGTGGAAAAAAGACTTACTTAAGCTTGCCTGTCTCCTGAAAGGGGTCATGCTACTTGGCCTGGTTAGAACCCCCTGTCCTATATTGAGATCGCCTTCCTTCTGGATGTTTAAGAAATGTGCGAGGTGCCAAAGAGGATGTTGACTGGTCTCAACCCCTTACCTGGAAAGCGTTTAATGATTGGACAAAAACCTGTGCAGCCTTTTTTCTTTGCATGTAAAGGTGCCACTTACCATGTAGGGCGAGGTATAATGAAATTACAAGGAGTGTTAGTATTAATGGCTAATACCACTGGTGAGGCCCTCATTGATCTGGCTACCAAGCAAAAACAGCTTAGGCAAATGGTTCTTCAAAATAGAATGGCCCTGGATATTTTGTTAACCTCACAAGGAGGGACATCTGCCTTAAAAGGACAAGAATGTTGCGTGTATATCCCTGATGTTTATAACGCCACATGGGAGAGGGCAAAACATCTTGAAAAAAATTGCAAGGGATCATGAAGGAAAGCGACCAGGCTGGAACTCCTGGTGGAGTGATTTATTTAGCTGGTTGCCTGATGTAGGTGAATGGCTGCATAACTTGCTTTAAAGTGCTGTTATTTTCATGTGTTGGTTACTACTGCTTTATGTAATTATAAAATGTGGGTGCTGTATAGCTGCTCAACTGTGCAGAACAGCCGCTAAGGTCAGGAGACCTTATCATGTAATCTAAGTTGTGTTCCTCAAGTCCCCTTGGTGGGTCCCCTAGGAACAAAGGGGGGACTTGATGAATTTGCCTTGATGGTCTGTTCTGCTTAGCAGCCCAGTTCAGTTTAGCAACCGATTAAGGCCTACTGTAAAATTAACTGGATGGGGTAGACAGGCCAGATTTATGACCTTGCTAGATAAGAGAGTGCTTTCAGAGTCTGGGAAAAATGCTTGCAGATACTTTGTGAAGCAACTTGTACCTTTTTGAAGCTTAGCAAGAAATAACAGTTGCTCTTTGTTTTTCTCTTGTATACTGGGAAAGTATAACTGGGAAGGTACAGTGATGACGTGACGGAGTAGATAATAAAAAAGCAATTTGAATTTGCAGAAGGGGGTTCGTTCTGTGTGGAGAACGGACTGGTTCCTTATTGTTTGTGTGCATACATCAATAAAGAACTTGATATTTGGACTTTGCTGGGTTGCCTCTCTCTTTTGCAGTCAGACAACGAACCTGAAAAGTCTGAGATAAAGATAACCCCGACGTTAGGTTCTCGGTGCCCACAGGACAGGGCTGGCTTTACTATGAGGCGAACTGAGGCGGCTGCCTCAGGTGCCAGACTGTGGGAGGGCGCCACTAGGACCCAGAGTGTAGAAAATTGTGTCTGGTGCTGATGCATATGTATTCTCTCTGCTCTAGATGCACAAAGATGGTGGAGAGCTGTGCTGGAGGAAGGAGGGCAGAAGAGACATAACAGGCAGGCAGGAGAAAAGGTGAAAATAAATAACACAAAACAGCAGGAGCTGCAGGGAGAGAGAGGAGGAGGAGCCTCTTATATACCTCTCTAGCACCCACTGTAGCCTGGACTGATTAACACTAGCTTGTCAGGGAGCTTCCTATTTCCTGCTGCTCCCCTGAACCCACTTGAGGAGAACAGGCAGTCATCTGAAATAGTAGGAGCCAGTTAGGCCCTTAAGAGGCTGATATCTTCCCTCACTCAGACCCTGCTATCAGCCTGCTTATTTGTCCCCTTCAATTGAGTGTTGAGAGCCACTATAGCACACAGAGAACAGCAGTCATGAGTGAAAGAAGAAAATGCCCCTCTGGGGCAGCATTTAGAAAAAGAAAGAAAGCAAAGAAAGCTTTTCTATCTAAGCAGAAAGGAGCTCTCCTGAGACACATAGACACAAATGTTCATGGTGAGCCTTCCAGCCCCACTGAGGATGTGAATGTTGAGGAGATGCCTGATCTTCCAGTTAGTCAAAGTGCAGGTGACCTGGCAGCTACTGCAGCATCCATATCTCCATCTCAAATGGATGTAACCATGCACATTCCTGAAGAAAACTGTAGATCAGAGAAGAGTGTGGTGGAGGCACAAGAAACAGCTGATGCTGAGTTTAGTTCCTTAAGTCTAGATGATCCAGGACTATGGACCAACTTGAGCAGTAGCATTAGGGACTTCCTTCTACTGCATGGGCCACAGCAAGTGGAAAACTTCATATTCCCCAAAGACAATGAAAATAGACGTTTCCATCCAACACATCCCTGGTGTGAAATCCCCAATGGTGACAAAGTGGAGAGGCCATGACTTATGTATTCAAAACCCCAGAATGCTGCATACTGTTTTTGTTGCAAACTCTTCCAGTCTAATGTTCCAGCCACATTGGGTTCTACAGGAACAAAGGACTGGGATAATCTGGCTAGAAATCTGGCATGCCATGAGAAGGCAGCAAATCACCAGAGGGCATTCCATAGGTGGAAAGAACTTGAGATGAGACTAAGGTTAAAGGCCACCACAGATGATCAGCATCAAGAGAAGATTGCATCAAAGTTCTGAAAAGGCTCATTGCCATTGTGAGAGTGCTTGCTACCCGAAACCAAGCACCGCATGGCACTTCAGATCAGCTGCATGTGCTAAACAATAGAAACTTCCTTAAAATTATGGCGCTGGTGGCTGAGTCTGATACTGTACGCCAGAAGCATCTGAGAAGAGTAACCACCCAAGAAATGAACACACACCACTACCTTGTAAAAACAATTCAAAATGAGATAATTCAGTTACTGGCTACAAAAGTGCAACAGAAGATTGTGGCAGATCTGAAGTCAGCAAGATATTACTCTGTTATTCTGGATTGCACACCTGACATCAGCCATATGGAACAAATAACTTTAATCATGTGTTTGTAACAACAGGAGAATCTAGTGAAAATGTTCCTGCAATGGTGACTGTCAGAGCATTTTCTAGAATTTATTGACATTGATGATACTACAGGAGCTGGTATGACAAATGTGCTTCTTAGAAAGATGCAAGATACAGGAACTGCGATAGCTGACATGAGAAGTCAGGGCTACGATAATGGTGCCAACATGAGAGGAAAGAAGAGAGGAGTGCAGACACGGATCCGCGAGGTAAACCTTCGAGCTTTTTTTGTCCCATGCAGTTCTCATTCATTGAACTTGGTGGTCAGTGATGCAGCATCAGCTTCTAGTCAGGCTGCTGAATTTTTTAACGTAATTCAAAGCATCTTTGTATTTCTCTCTGTAACAACTTATTGATGGCAAATTTTGAAGCAACATCTAGGAACATCCTCTCTGACACTGAAACCACTGAGTGCCACATGATGGGAAAGTCAAATGGAGCCAATAAAGCCTATCAAACACCAAATTAGGAAGATAGATGATGCCATAGTTGCCATTATGGAGTATAATGCTATGTCAGGAACTGTTCGTTGGAGAACAGTGGCAGAGGGAAATTGAATCACCAGAAACAGACATCACTTCAAATTTCTGTGTGGCTTAGTGTTGTGGCATTACATATTGTTTGAAATAAATGTGGTAAGCAAGAGACTTTAAGGTGTTGACCTTAATATATCTGGAGCAATGGAACAACTGGACAAAGCAAAGTTAGACCTACAGTCTTACCGGTCAGATGAGGGATTTCAAAACGTTCTGAAGAGTGCACAGAAGTTGGCAGAGGAACTTCACAGTGAAGCTATTTTCCCACCCATTCAAGAATACAAGAGTCACCAAAGAAGAAGACATTTTGATTACGAGGCATGGGATAATCCCATGAGAGACTCCAAACTGAAATCCCTTTCAAGATACATTTCAGCAGGATCTACTGGAATATATGTGCACAAATAAGATGACCACCCTCTTTCCAAATGCTTTTGTTGCTCTGCGCATACTTCTAACACTTTCTGTAACAGTTGCCAGTGGAGAATGCAGCTTCTCCAAGCTGAAGTTAATAAAAACACATCTATGCTCCACAATGACACAGGAGAGGCTGGTCGGCCTTGCAACCATCTCAATACAGTATGAGCTGGCCCAGACTGTGGACCTTCAGGAAGCAGAAGCAGTTCAAATCTTTGCAATCAAGAAGGCATCAAAGGTACCACTTTGATTATTCAAACAGATACAAATGCCAGTGTCTACTATGCAGACAAGAAAAGTTACATTTGCTATTCAGGCATTTGAAATTTAAGTGTTACTTAAAATTTTTGAACAAGGCATTTTAAGTTCTTAGTTCTCCTTTATTCGGAAAGGTAGCAGAGCAGTACCATGAGAGGAGTAGAACAGGAAGAAGGCAGAATTGAGACCTTTCAAAGTTTTGGCCCAAGCGAGGGAGTATGGGGGTGTCAGTTGAGCTCCCTGTCTCAGGTGCCAAAATGATGTGGACCGACCCTGCCACGGGATCAGTGCTCAGTGTGCTGATGCAGCAACCTAGCATGCAAAAATGGTATATGATAGATCAGGAGTAGGCAACCTATGGCACGCGTGCCAAAGCCTGCACGTGAGCGGATTTTCAGTGGCACTCACACTACCCGGGTCCTGGCCACTGGTCGAGGGGGCTCTGCATTTTATTTTAAATGAAGCTTCTTAAACATTTTCAAAACCTTATTTACTTTACATACAACAATAGTTTAGTTATATATTATAGACTTATAGAAAGAGACCTTCTAAAAACGTCGAAATGCATTACTGGCACGCAAAACTTTAAATTAGAGAGAATAAATGAAGACTCGACACACTGCTTCTGAAAGGTTATCCGCTCCTGTGATAGATGCAATGGTCCAAAGAGTTAAAAACCTGTCCTCCCTGTTTGTCTCTGCAGTTTTCATGTTTGCAATTAAAGGAAGCCAGATAACTAGCTACTTGAGAGCCCCCTTGTTCCAGTCAATCTGAAGATCAGAGCATGGACAAACCCTTATAGGGAAAAGATGGATTTTTAACCTAAAGCCATACCCAGTTCAGCCACATTTTCACAACTTCACAAGTGAGGCAGTGTAAGAAATGACTGTGCTTTTGCCTGGATTTGACTCACTGTGGAATGGCACATCACATTACCCAGTGTTGGATAACTAAGAGTATGTCTACAATACAGGATTATTCCAATTTTACATAAACCGGTTTTGTAAAACAGATTGTATAAAGTGAAGTGCACGCGGCCACACAAAGCACATTAATTCAGCAGTGTGTGTCCATGTACCGAGACTAGCGTCGATTTCTAGAGCATTGCACTGTGGGTAGCTATCCCGTAGCTATCCCATAGTTCCCGCAGTCTCCCCCGCCCATTGGAATTCTGGGTTGAGATCCCGATGCAAAAACAGTGTCAAGGGTGATTCTGGGTAAATGTCGTCACCAGGACCGGCGCCAGGGTGTCTGGCGCCCTAGGCGCCGGGCCATTTCACCGCCCCGTGCGTGGGTCTTGCGGCTCCGGTGTACCTGCCGCAGGCATTCCCGCAGAGGGTCCGCTGGTCCGCGGCTCTGGTGGAGCTGCCGCAGGCTTGCCTGCGGCAGGTCCACCCGAGCCGCGGGACCAGCAGATTATCCGCAGAAATGCCTGCGGCAGGTCCACCGGAACTGTGAGACCAACGGACCCTCCGCAGGCACGGCTGCGGCAGCTCCACCGGAGCCGCCTGCCACCCCCCTGGCAAAATGCCACCCTCCTCATAATGCTGGCGCCCTAGGCGACTGCCTAAGTCACCTAAATGAAAGCGCCGGCCCTGGTCGTCTCTCAGTCCTTCCTCCGTGAAAGCAATGGCAGATTATCATTTCGCGCCCTTTTTCCCTGGATTGCCCTGGCAGACGCCATAGCATGGCAACCATGGAGCCCGTTTTGCCTTGTCACTGTCACCGTATGTGTACTGGATGCTGCTGACAGACGCAGTACTGCAGTGCTACACAGCAGCATTCATTTGCCTTTGCAAGGTAGCAGAGATGGTTACCATCCCTATTGCACTGTCTGCCATTGTAAATTGGCAATGAGATGATGGTTATCTGTCATTTTTCACCGTTTGCAATTGGAAATTGGCGATGATGGTTATCATTCATTTTGTACCGTCTACTGTTGTCATGGGTGCTCCTGGCTCGCCTTGCTGAGGTCGGCTGGGGGGCGCATAGACAAAAATGGGAATGACTCCCTGGGTCATGCCCTTCTTTATGTTTAGTCTAAAAATAGAGTCAGTTCTGCATAGAATATGGGGCAAGTGTACTAGAGAACCAGAGAGCACAGCTGCTCCAGGTCAGAGCCCCAGAGATCCTGCAGAAATTATGAGCTGCATGCCATTCTAGGGAGTGCCCCTGCAACAACCCCACCCGTTGCTTCCTTCCTCCCCCAACTCTCCTGGGCTACCTTGGCAGTGTCCCCCCATTTGTGTGATGAAGTAATAAAGAATGCAGGAATAAGAAACACTGACTTTTTAGTGAGATAAAATGAGGGGAAGGAAGCCTCCAGCTGCTATGATAGTCCATGCAGTACAGAATCTTTTCTTTAGACATGAAAGGTGGAGGCTGATGGAGCTCAGGCTCCAGTTGCTATGACGAGGATGGTTACCAACCGTTTTGTTCCATTTGCTGGGAATGACCGGGAGTCATTCCCATTTTTACCCAGGCGCCCCCGGCTGATCTCATCGAGGCCAGCCAGGAGCACTCACGGGCTGATGATGAAGACAGGTATCAATCATATTGCACCGTCTGCCACCGGGAAAGGGATGCTAGTGTTCAGCGCTGCAGCACCCCATCTACCAGCAGCATGCAGTAGACATAGGGTAACACTGAAAAAAGGCGAGAAATGATTTTTTTTCCCTTTTCTTTCAGGGGGGAGGGAAGGGAGTACATTGACGACATATACCCTGAAACACCCAGGAAAATGTTTTTGACCTTTCAGGCATTGAGAGCTCAGCCAAGAATGCAAATGCTTTTCAGAGACTGCGGGGACTGTGGGATAGCTGGAGTCCTCAGTACCCCCTCCCTCCCTCCCTCCATGAGTGTCCATTTGATTCTTCGGCTTTCCGTTACGCTTGTCACACAGCATTGTGCTGTGGACTCTGTATCATAGCCTGGAGATTTTTTCAAATGTTTTGGCATTTCGTCTTCTGTAATGGAGCTCAGATAGAACAGATTTGTCTCCCCATACAGTGATCAGATCCAGCATCTCCTGTACGGTCCATGCTGGAGCTCTTTTTGGATTTGGGACTGCATCGCCACCCATGCTGATAAGAGCTCCACGCTGGGCAAACAGGAAATGAAATTCAAAAGTTTGCGGGGCTTTTCCTGTCTACCTGGCCAGTGCATCCGAGTTCAGATTGCTTTCCAGAGCAGTCACAATGGTGCACTGTGAGATACTACCCGGAGGCCAATACCATCGAATTGCGGCCACACTAACCCTAATCCGACATGGCAATACTGATTTCAGCGCTACTTCCCTCGTCGGGGAGGAGTACAGAAATCAGTTTAAAGAGCCCTTTATATAGATATAAAGGGCTTCGTTGTGTGGACGGGTGCAGGGTTAATTTGGTTTAACGCTGCTAAATTCGGTTTAAATGCTCAGTGTAGCCCAGGCCTAAGGGCCTATTGGACTGCAGAATGACCAGCAAATTAAACAAGAGATGATCTTCTAATAATAAAGTGTTTATATTTGCTAATAAGCCAACCTCTGCCCAAGTCCAGGTCTGCTTTATGTTTAAACCCTAGGTAAAATTCAATGCATTCAAGCCAGCATGAAGCTGCTGTTTGAAGTATCTAAGCTGGGCTTTTCAAAAGAATTTTGGAAAGTTAGATGTACTCATCCATGGCATTCACATATTCCTCAGTAGTGTGACAACTGCGCACCTCAAAACCTTGAATGTATTTAGCCTCACTACACACCTGTGAGGTCGGGAATTACGACTGTCCCTATTTCACTAATGGGTAACTGAGGCACAATGAGATAACACAAGTTGGGAAGATAACTCAGGAAGTCTTTGGCAGAACAAGTACTTGAATCTGCGTTTACCAAATCTAGGATTAGCACCTCAGCCGTGGGAACATCCTTACGCCTGACTCCCTTACCCTCCTCTGAGTATTCTTGTCCTAGTTTGGGCTTCTTCCACTGCAGTTTCCTCTGCCTCCCATATTTTCTTCAGACTTTGAAGACCTAAAAGTTGTCTGTGTCAGCTTTAGATGAGTAGAAACACAGATCTACAGATGAGTAGAAACACAATCCACAACAAAACAGCAAAAGCAAAAGCAGTGGCCACCTCAGCCAACACAAAACACATCCAGACACAAATGTACCCTCACCTGACCTCCTGCAAAAGATGTACATCTCTTGTAATCAGGACTGGTGGAGCTAGATCTGGAAATGATATAAACTGGAACAGCTTGAGAATCTGTAAATCAAGCACTTTAATACTTCGAGTGACTATTTTGTTTTAAATCTTTAACAAATAATTTTAAAAAATGCGGAACAATCTATGTGCATGAATATTCTCTCATTTCTCCTGGTATATGTGTCTTTTGCTCAAACTACCTCTCCGGGGCAACTTTTTGTTACTTTTTGATTCAGGCTACATTTGCTCACCAATGGCTGTGCATATTGGCTGGCCCTTTGGGGAGCTGTCTCCCAACCCGACTGTACATATGCAAAACCCCAGCTCCATTTTTGGGGTTATTACCCTGTGTTTCCTCCTCCCAGCACTGAGTCCTTCTCTCTCCCCTTTTCCTCAAGAGCCATGGTCTGTGCTGTCTGGGGTAAGAGTGTCTACTCTCTGATCAGAAACACCTTTTCCCAGCAGTTTCTCCTCCCCTATAAACACAATAAAGAGAGAGTTACTATAGGCATTAATATCTCACCAGAGATCACTGCTCATAGAGTGAAATACGGAGATTTAGCTCAAGTTTGTGCAGAAGGAAAGCTTGGGAGGGCAGTCAAAGTTAGAAGGAATTTGGTCTGCAACAGCATTTGGATTCATTAGTCTTAAACACCGAATAAACACATAGAAATTGCCAGATTGGATCAGAGCTGAGCTCCATCTAGTTCAGTGTCTTGTCTCTGATAATGGCTAGTATAAGAACTTTCAAAAGAAGGTTTAATAACCTTCAATAGCCAGATGTGGAATAATCAGCCCTTCAACCCATCTTGACACTATCTCTAATAGTTAAGAGATTTGTTTAAGCCCTGAAACATGATGTTTAGTATCCCTTAAGCATCCACACCCATACACTATGCCATGTAAAGCTGTCAGATCCTTCCAGTTTCTTTGTAGTTCTGCTTAACAGCACTCCTAGGATCTACAGACATTTCCCAACTTCTCAGCTCATCCCCAATAAGAGCTCAGACCAGCAAGGTACTTAGCACATTAGCCCCAATCCAAAGAAACATATAAGCACATCCTTAACTTTAAGAAATTTTTAGACTGTAAGAAGTTCTATTGAAATCAAAGTGCTTAAAATTCTGAGTCCTCCACTACAGAAAGAACAATGGAGATAAATTGGTGATAAATTGTAGCCAGTGTCGCAATATATTTATGTGCCAGATGTGCTAAAGATTCACATGTCCTTTCATGCTTCAACCACCGTTCCAGAAGTCATGCGTCAATGCTGATGACAGGTTCTGCTCGATAATGATCCAAAGCTGTGCAGACAGATGCATATTCATTTTCATCATCTGAGTCAGATGCCACCAGCAGAAAGGTGATTTTCTTTTTTGGTGGTTCAGGTACTGTAGTTTCCGCATCATAGAGTTGCTCTTTTAAGAATTTTGAAAGCATGCTCCACACCCCGTCCCTCTCAGATTTTGGAAGGTACTTCAGATTCTTAAACCTTGGGTCAAGTGCTGTAGCTATCTTTAGAAATCTCATATTGGTACCTTCTTTGCATTTTGTCAAATCTGCAGTGAAAGTGTTCTTAAAACAAACAGCATGTGCTGGGTCTTCATCCGTGACTGCTATAACGTGAAATATATGGCAGAATGCAGGTAAAACAGAGCAGGAGACATACAATTCTCCCCATAGGAGTTGAGTCATAAATTTAATTAACACTTCATTTTTTTTAATGAGCTTCATCAGCATGAAAGCATATCCTCTGGAATGGTGGCCAAAGCACGAAGGGGCATATGCATGTTTAACATATCTGGTAGGAAAATAGCTTGCAATGTCAGCTACAAATGTGCCATGCGAACACCTATTCTTACTTTCAGGTGGCATGGTTGCGATGTTGTACTTTATATGATTTTATGAAAGTATGCTGATGAGTGTGAATATAATGTAACTAAAATATGCTTCTTGCAAAAGGTATCTTGTAAAGTATTACAAAGCTTATAATCTACTGAGTGTGGTCATCCTATTTGTATAAATGTATCACTGTGGTATCTGAAACTAGAAATATGAAATATAGCTCTGAGGGCCTATTGTAATTATGCACAGTGTGGGCCATTAATGGTGGTTTGGAATCTTGATGGCTCCCATTAACCAAGACAATTGACTGTAGGTGGCTCTGTTTTACTGGTAAGTCTTCCTGTATACATGTGTGTGCTGGCAAGTGGATAATGAAGTCTTACAGTGACATGTGATCATGTCCCCTGAACTGGAATCCATCTTTAACCTGGTGCTGTTCCATTTAGAAGGATGGGGTGGGAACCCGGAGAGAGCCAAATGATTCCTGCCTTATGCAAAATATATATAAGTAGGTGGAACAGCACAAAGAGAGGCAGCCATCATGAGAAATCCCCTAGCTACCACCTGAGCTGGAACAAGGGCTGTACCAGGGGAAAGGATTGTGCCCAGACTAGGAAGGCACCAACTCTGTGAAAGAAACTTATTGAAATATCTCTGAGGGTGAGATTTTATCTGTATTCAGTTGTATTACTGTACTAGGCTTAGACTTGCGTGTTTTATTTTATTTTACTTGGTAATTCATTTTGTTCTGTCTGTCACTACTTGGAACTACTTAAATCCTACTTTCTGTATTGAATAAAATCACTTTTTACTTATTAATTAACCCAGAGCATGTATTAATACCTAGGGGGTTGGGGTGGAAAACAGCTGTGCATACCTCTCTATCAGTGTTATAGAGGGTGAACAATTTATGAGTTTACCCTATATAAGCTTTATATAGGATAAAACAGATTTATTTGGAGTTTGGACCCTACTGGGAGGTAGGCATCTAAGTGTTAAAGATAGGAACACTTCTGTAAGCTGCTTTCAGTTAAGTCTGCAACTTTGGGGCATGTGGTTCAGACCCTGGGTCTGTGTTGGAGTAGACTGGCGTGTCTGGCTCAACAAGACAGGGTGCTGGAGTCCCAAGCTGGCAGGGAAAGCAGGGGCAGAAGTAGTCTTGGCACATCAGTTGGCAGCCCCAAGAGGGTTTCTGTGATCCAACTCGTCACAATTGTAAAAAAATTATCTCCCATAAATGTAAGCTAACTTGCTTCCCTTAGCGATTGGCTGAACAAGAAGTAGGACTGAGTGGAACTGGGGACATTGTTTTTTTTTTTCTGAGTGCTATTCTGTAATAAAACAATCTACATTTGTAAGTTGCGCTTTCACAATAAAGAGATGGCACTACAGTACCTGTACGAGGTGAATTGAAAAATACTATTTCTTTTCTTTGTCATTTTTACAATGCAAGTATTTGTAATCAAAATAATAATATAAAGTGAGTACTGTACAGTTTGTATTCTGTGTTGTAATTTAAATCAATACATTTGAAAATGTAGAAAAATATCCAAAAATATTTAAGATATTTCAATTGGTATTCTATTGTTTAACAGTACAACTAAAATTGTGATTAATTGCAATTTTTTAATTGTGATTCATTTTTTGAGTTAATCGCATGAGTTAACTGTGATTAATTGACAGTCCTAATTATGAAGTGTTTTGTTGAAAACAGTTTCCCATTGATTAACAAGATTCCATGGGAAATTTTTGACCATCTGTATCCATGAGTCCTAGTTATCGGATGATTTAGGGCTTCGGGACAAAGAAAGTTTTATGCAAGTATCCCTCATTGTTCACTCCTGGATGAGAAGGGCTTTCGTACTGTGGAAGTTTTCAGATGATGAGGCTGAGCAATAGAGAAAAGCTGTCACTGAAATACTGAAAACAAATGGGGAATAAACAGACTCTCTGAGCATATACAGCTTTTGGAGATAAGATGTCTGGGTGTGATTACTCTGGATTCTCAGAAGAGCATTTTAATAATCCAACTATAAAAATCATCTCTAAGCATGATTCCTTTCAGAGTAACCATTTTCAGATCTCAAAAGTATTCTTTTGTAAGATAAATTACAGTGGTAGTGACCTCAATAACACCTGTAGCATCATGAAACCTTCGATTTATGTTTTAGATAAGAATTAAATATTGTATTATGCTGTTGATTATAGATGAGACTGCAGTGACAAAAACCAGGACTTTGCAGTTCCTTTTAAACAAAAGTTGGGAACTGTGTAAGAAGCTGATTTCCACAGTGTATAATAGTTTCCAAAAGGCAATTTAAAACTGCATATATTTCATTACAATTAAAATGTTCTGTGCCAGATTTATTTTTTCACTATTTTTGTGGGGTCAGAGAATTTCCTCCTGGCCACAATGGCCTATGACCGGTAGGTGGCAATTTGTAACCCACTTTTCTATATGGCTGTTATGTGTAGGAAGTTTTGTATTCTTCTGGTTACTGGTCCTATATAGGTGGCATGCAGGTTCTTTGCTAAGCTTATCTTTCTGTGGGCCTAATGTCATCAGTCACTTCTATGACATCCCCCCGCTGTTGAAGTTTTCCTGCTTTGACATCCACAGCAGTAAGGTCTTGCTATTCATCTTCTCCAGGCTCATTGCAATCCTCACCATCCTCCTATGTTATCTGCACATCCTCTCCACCATCCTGCAGATCCACTCCACTGAGGGCAGGCACAAAGCCTTTTCCACCTGCACCTCCCACCTAACAGCTGTCACTTTGCTCTATGGATCTCTTACTTTTATTTACATCCAGCCCAGTACCAGGTACTTGCTAGAACAGGAGAACGTGGCCTCAGTGTTTTACACCCTGGTAATCCCCATACCGAACTCCTTCATCTACAGCCTGAGGAACAAGGATGTGAAGGACACTCTGAGAAGGGTAGTATACCAGAAGATATTTTCTTAAGGAATGTCATTATTAATATGACCCCAAATCAATGGAAAGAGATGAGCCATGTTTGTGTACAGAAAAGCATCATCTGTGTGATTCATATTACAAGGAAAGTCATTATCCATCTATCAAAATGTCAGTCATGTACTTAATGAAATTCAGTTGCTTTTTGTGTTGTTGTGTATAGTTGGGCTAGGAACTTATTTATATGGGGAACAGAACAGGCAAGAGGCTTTTCCAACATTTTGTGGCTCCCTAACACAGTTATTGCCTAATCAGTGAACAACACAACACTGAAAAATATACTAGAAAGAAGACCACCAGTAGAGTCGGTCAGGAATTTTTCAACTAAACTCTCTTCACTGGGAAAAAAAATTCTTGTGGGAAAAGGCCAGTTTCAGTGAATTACTCATTTAAGAAAGAAAGAAAGAAAGAAAAGCTTAAAATTGTCCAAATGTCTATTTTGCCTTTTTAGTTCAAAATTACTCTGTTTCAAAATGTGTTCATTAATTAATTTTTTTTAAAAATCCCTATAGTTTGAACTATTGGAACAAAATATTTTGATTGATCAAAATCAATTTTCCCCCTGCTTTTTGGTTTGTGAAAATTTGAAAATATCAACTTTTGGGATGGGACATTTTTTAAATCTCAAAAAATTTTGTGGGACAGCAAAACCATTTCCTGCTCAGCTGCAACCATAATCTTTGATTCCAAACTAAAAATCATCCATTCAGTGAATAAACAAGAATCTCCCTTAGCCTCCAGGAGAAGAGATTTTATACTGTATTCAAACCTGAAGCCAATTCCCTATGGAAAATTCCCATATAATTTTATTAGAAAAATAAGTCAACATTCTATACTATTCTTAAACCCACTAAAACTGAGCATGCTGCTGTATTCAGCCAATGAATGTTATGTTTTGCGGTATTAATGTTAATAGGATACATGTGTAACCCTTCTGCCCCTCTGAGTTGGCAGCAACAAGGGCTGGGTTCAGTATCCAGGGGTTCCGTTCAATAACCCAATGCCAAAACAGCTCGAGCCCCCACCCAGTGACCTGGGAAAATCTTACACCCCCCCAGGCGCCTCAAAGAGGCAATGCTTCCCCTCTCGCAAGCACAGAGTCTCGGTGTAGCAGAAAAGGTTTAATACATGAGATAAACAAACACTAAATTGGGAAAAACACCTCAACTAGGGTTCATAGACCAAACCGTGAGCAAAGACCCACCCCAGGAAATTGGGCTGTGTCCTCTTTCCTGGGCTCTTGAGTCCAGCAACCCCCCAAATCACCCACATCCCAAAAGTCCCACAATCCCAAAAGTCTCTGTCCTGGGTCAGTGCAGCCCCAAAGTTCGAGAGTCTATCTGCAGAGGTCCCCCCCCACAGCCTGAGCAGAAAGGGGCACCTCACGTGTCCGGGGCCAACTGCCCTGCCTCTCCGTGGGTTCTGCTCCCACCTTCTCCACGAACTGCTCCGCTTTACCAGCCGCTCCACTCTGCTCCTCCAGCCGTCCTTACAAACTGCTCCGCTCCACCAGCTGCTCTGCTCCACCTGCTGTCCCATGAGCTGCTCCAGTTGTCCCTGCAAACTGCTCGCTCTGTGGGCCGCTCCACCGTCTCACAGCTACTCCACTCTGCCAGCCGCTCTGCTCCACCAGCTGTCCCATGATCCGCTTCAGCCGTCCCCACAAACTGCTCCACTCCACCAGTGGCTCTGTTCCACAGTATAGCTTTGGGCTCCCCACTAGTTAGCACAGTACTCAGTGCTCTCAGCTCAGTAATTTCAGCTCTTTAGTGATTTTCAGCTCTTAGTGATTTCAGCTTATAGTAGGGGAGCCCCAGTGCTAGTGCATCATTAGCCCAAAGTGAGTTCAGCTCAGTAACCTGTATTTAGATTCTTAAGGGAATAAAAAAATCAACTCTAACATTCCACAGTGGAGAGAGAGAGAAGGGGCTAGAACTGGTGCTTCTGGCTCCACAAGGAGACTGCACCACCAGACACAGATATCTGTCCCCAGCCTCTCTCAATTCACTGGGTTTTGGAACCCATGTCCCTTGTCTAGCAAGTACCACCCAACTGAGGGTGAGTCATTTGTCACCAAGCAGTCCCACAGCTCAGCAGTCTGGGATAGGGTAGGCGTGCCTATGCAAATACACTCTCTGAAATTCTTTCCACCAGATGTCAGTGTAGAGCTTATCCTGACACTGCTTACATCCTCCCCCCAGCCAAGAATTTGTCGTCCCAACAAAACACATTCCCTACTATACCAACTTATTGGTCCCCTCCAAAAGGCATTAGATAGCCCACTTTAGCTTTCACAAACCTGTGTGCTAAATGTATAGGCTCCTCACTAATCACCCCAGGTGCATCGTAAGTTAACCATTTCACTGGTCTTATTACTCTGTCTCGTCTATTGAGAATCTCTATTGCTATGGTAGGGGGGACATCCTCTTGAGTGACGGATGGGCATAGGCCCCTGCATTTCTAGTTCTAACAGTGGAGGGTCGCAGGTGCTCTGGACATCCTCCATCTGTATGTCACCACTGTCCAATAGCCTATGTAAGTCATTACACGGGGGTCCCACCAGTGGCTCAGGAATGTCAGGAATGGGCCTAAATATTTCTGCCATAGGGTTTAGGGCAGAAGAGGATGTGCTCTCTTCTGATTCAGCGGATCGAGACTGAAATCTTGTCTTCATCCCAGGATACACCATGGTTGTGTCTTCCTCCTCAGACTCACTCGCAGATGTGCTGAGTAGGGGTAGGTTAGCTGCAGAGAGCCGGCTGTCCACATTGGAAGGCGGCTTTGGCACAGCACCTTCGTTCTGCCCAGTTGCCCGGTTGTGGCCAATCTCATAAGGGCTGCCTACCAATTCTCCCACAGGGAGCAAAAGGTTTCTGTGCACGGTCTTTGTCTGCCCTGTACCCTCTTCAGGTTTGATCTTATAAACCGGCAGGTCTCCTAGCTTTTCCATCACTAGGTAAGGTATTGCCTTCCACCTGTCAGCTATCTTGTGTTTGCCAGCAATACCCAAATTTCGCAGCAGGACTCTGTCCCCTGGCTGGAGCTCTTGCAGACGTACCCTAGCATCATATCGATGTTTGTTGCGGCCTGCATTCTTCTGAGCTGCAGATGTAGCTAAGTGATAAGCATCCCGCAGCTTTTCTCGTAGTCGGGATAGATATTGCTGGTGAGTTTCATAGCTATCTCCATCCTCGGATACACCAAAGCACAGGTCTATGGGTAAACTTGGTTCTCGCCCAAACATTAAGAGATATGGGGTGACTCCCGTAGCGTCGTTCTTTGTGGCGTTGTAGGCGTGCACTAGAAATGCGACATGTTGGCTCCAGGTTGCCTTCTGCTCTGGCCGCAAAGTCCCTAACATATCTAACAGGGTTCGGTTGAACGTCTCTGGCTGAGGATCACCCTGTGGGTGATAAGGCGTTGTCCTTGACTTTTTAATTCCTGCTATCCTCAGCACCTCCTTCAGAGGGTGACTCTCAAAGTCTTGTTCCTGATCCGAGTGTATCCGGGCTGGGAATCCATAAACTGAGAAATATTTTTCCCACAGTACTCGAACGACGGTAGTGGCCTTCTGATCACGTGTGGAGTATGCCTGCACATATCGCGTATAATGGTCGGTCACTACTAGAATGTTCCCAATATTCCTCTTTGCTACTTCTAAGGACAGGAAACCAATGCAAACCAGCTCCAGAGGTTTGTTGCTGGTGATGTTCTTCAGATATGCGGCCCTTGTGGGCAGAGTTTTCCTTTGAACACATCGAGCACAGGTGTCACATTTTCTGCGAACATCTTCGGCCATCCGAGGCCAATAGAACCTACTGCGGATAAGTTCCAGGGTCCTCTCCATCTCTAAATGTCCAAAGTCATCATGCAGGGCCCTCATGGCCAGGGCTCTGTACTCTTTTGGCAGCACTAGTTGATTCCGTTGCTTTTGTAGAGGGTCTGTGGTCATGCGGTGTAGCACTCCCTGAATCAGTTTCAGTTTGGTCCATTCTCTCAATAGTAGTTTACCCTCTGGGGTAGGTGGGACAACCGCAGCTGGGCGTTGCCTCTCTCTTTTGGCAAGTAGTGTATCACAAATGTCAATATCTTGCAGCTGGGCTTCCTGCCAGTCAGCCGCATTGAGCATGGGCAAGGGAGATTGGTCCAAAGCAATATAGTTCACTGAAGCAGAAGGCACGCATTCAGGGGGCAGGCCCAAAGCTTCAGCAACACATCCATGAAGGCTCTCAGGGGCCTCCGGATCTCGGCGACTCACACTGCAGATAGCTCTCACGCCATCCGTGGGTATCACAGCAACATCAGGTGCCTGCGGACGTCTGGATAAGGCATCTGCATCTACATTGCTCCTCCCTGATCGGTATTGAATGCTGAACTCATAGCTAGCCAAGGCGGCCACCCATCTCTGGCCTGTAGCATCCAATTTAGCACTTGTTAACACATAGGTCAGTGGGTTGTTGTCTGTCCACACCTGGAACTGAGCACCGTACAAGTAGTCTCAAAATTTTTCAGTGATGGCCCATTTCAAGGCCAAGAACTCCAGCTTGTGGATGGGGTAGCGAGTTTCACTGTCAGACAGTCCTTGGCTGGCAAAGGCTACAGGTTTGCGTTTGCCTTCCACTTCCTGATACAGTACTGCTCCCAGACCCTCCAAACTGGCATCAGTATGCAGGATAAACGGTTTGCTTGGGTCAGCAAAGACTAGGATGGGAGCATGAGTTAGGTGAGTAATGATTTCCCGAAAAGCTCTCTCACATCTTTCATCCCACCGCGGCCCAAATGGTTCGAAGGGGCCATAGTGTCTCTGCAAAGGAGGCTTTGGAGGCCTCCGCTTATTCTGGGTCTTAGATTTGTTCTTGTTGGACTGGTATCCCCTGGTAAGATCATTCAGAGGTTTTACAATCGTAGCATAGTTCTTCATAAATCTGCGGTAGTAGCCACTAAATCCAAGAAACGTCTTGAGTGCTCTGTAGTTAATGGGACGTGGCCAGGTAGTGAGTGCTTCTATTTTATCGGGGTCAGTACTCACACCCTCTTGGGATACGATGTGACCTACATACTTCACTGAGGTTTGGCAGAACTGGCATTTATCAATTGAAAGCTTCAAACCGTATGCCTCCAACCTATCGAGCACTTTAAGAAGTCTTTCTTCATGTTCCTCCAGGGTTCTTCCAAACACAATCAGGTCATCCAAGTAAACTAACACCTGCAGTAAATTCATGTCTCCCACGACTTTTTCCATAAGTCATTGAAATGTGGCAGGGGCCCCAGAAATCCCTTGTGGCATGCGTTCGAACTGGTAGAACCCTAACGGGCAGATGAAGGCTGTCTTCTCCTTATCCTCTTCTCCCAGAGGGATCTGGTAGTATCCACTCCGAAGATCCAACACTGAGAACCACTGACTACCCAGCAAACCGTCCAAGGCATCTTGTACTCGAGGCATGGTGTATTGATCAACTGTAGTGCGCCTGTTTAGGGTGCGGTAGTCAATACACATCCGGATTTTTCCACTCTTCTTACGAACGACCACAATGGGTGAGGCATAGGGGCTTCGTGACTCTGTGATGATACCATTCGCGATCAGCTCTTGAAGATGATGGCGCACGTCTTCCATCTCAGAGAGGGCAATCCTCCTAGACCTCTCCCTGAAGGGTCGGGGATCTTGTAGCCTGATATGGTGTTCCACTCCCTTTGCACATCCCACGTCCCACTCATGTAGTGAGAACACCTTGGATTTCTCGCAAAGCTTCTTCCTCAGGCGATCCTTCCACTCTTCAGACAGCGGTGAGTCCCCGAAGTAAAACTTCGCAGGATCTATCATTGGAACTTCAGCTTCACACTGGGGTCTCACAATGCTTTCAGGCTCAAAGATGTCTGCAATCTTCTGCCCTGGTTTTACAAACACATCACGGCGTGTTTCATTAGCAACCAGTATCGTCACCTCTTCCTGGGCTTCAGCAGGTAGGGTTATGACTCCACTGAGAACCAGCACTCCTTCTGGGAGCCCTCCCTTGGTTGGCTACTCTACCACAGCTAATGTTCCCTTACTGCCTTTTAGGCAGGTACTCCTGACAATCACCTCCTTTTCTGACATGGCAGGCACCACTAAAGGGACCGGGCCCGCATACCTCAGTGCTCCTACTGGCAAATCAGGCATCACTTTTCTTGTGTCCTCAATTTTTCTGTAAGCCGCGGCACAGTGTGTGTGTATCACCAAGGTGTTCAGGTATTGGTCTCCTGCTTGCTGTCTGCAGTAATCGGCCAGTATCCTAAAGAGGCTGGAGTTGGTCCCTATTAGCACAGACATATCAGAGGCTCCTTTGGGGTCAGGGCATATTAAAGCAGCAGTGTCCACCTCCTGTCTTACCCCAGCAATCTCTTCTGGGAATTCCAGGTGTACTATGACATAGCCCTGATAAGGGTATTCATCCATGCTGAGGCCACATAGGCCAAGCCCTGTCAGGGGCCGTATAGGCAGATGCCCAAGCATCTGCTGGTAGAAAGACTGGAATATGATAGTCAGCTGGGATCCAGTGTCAAGCACTGCTCTACATTCTGTCCCTTCAACCTTTACAGTGACCTCCGCTCGGGGTCCTATCAATCCTGGGGGGATTCGGGCCGCATGGTTCCTTCCAGGGGAGCCTCCGCATCCTGCAGGCCTAGGCGGCTCCCTTCCCAGGCCCTGGGGCCATTTCCCGACTTTCCCCAGGTGGTCCTCAGCTTTTGATATACCAGCATGGGATTCTCTGCATTCTGACACCTTGCAGCAATGTGCCCACTCTGGCCACACCGGTAGCAGAAGAAGGATTGTCCTTTCCCTTGCTGTCGAGGGGGTGCAGATGTTCTAAATGTAGTCCTCTGGACCATGGTAGCACAGGGTTCCTTGCACCTTGAAGTCTTTGCTGAATCGAGGGTATTCTCTAGTTCAGTCACTTTCTGTGTCAAGGCCTGCACTCGCTGAGTAAGTTCCTCTTGAGGATTCACCATTAGTGCCTTGGGTGTCCGTGTGGATGTTGTGCCAGTTGCTTGGTGTTGCTGCACCTCCCAAACCTCACCAGCTGCCTGCCTCTCTTCTTCCTCTTGGACCTCTTTTATCAGGCGAGAGTAACTTGGTGGATTATCTTGCCGTTCCCTTAATCGAAGGTGGAGAAGGATTGGGTTCTGATATTGAATTCCTCTCACAATCTGAGCCAATCTAGTCCGGTCCATTTGCTCAACGGCTACTGCTCCCCTCATGATGGCTCTCTGTAATAATTTCTCCAATCTTTGGACATAGGCAGAAACCTTCTCTCCCTTTTGTTGCCTGGCATTGAGGAATTTGCAATAAACATCCTCTGAACCCTCAGTTCTCCCAAAGGCATGGTCCAGGGCCTCTAGGCAGTCCCTCACCTTGACTCCAGGGTTACTGAGCTTCAGGGTGCGAATCACATCTAGAACTGGCCCCCTGAGACACTCTACTAGTCGCCTTCTCTTTTCAGCCTCAGGCACCGCCCACTCCTGCAGCATCTCTGTGGTGTGTTCCAGCCAGGGTTCAAATGCTTCCTCCCCAGTTATTGCGGTGGGACCCCCAGAAAACAACCTCAGTTTACGATAGGGGCTTGACTCGGGGTGGGGTGGCATGACCTTCCCTAATGCTTGCCCCAAAGCCTTCACCCACTCATCAGGTGAAGGAGCAGTCTCCTGTTGTGTGGCTCTCGGCTTAAGGCCCAACAGACCCGGCATATCAGCCAAAGTTTTTTCCTCTTTCCCCAAAAAGTCTGACATTTTCTTTAAAAACTCTACATCAGCAGTAGGGGCTGGTGAGGGCTGGCTCCCAGTGGTTATTACCTTCCACTCACCATCATCCACTGCTATCGTGCCTGGAACCTGTAGAGGGTCCACAGCCGAGGGCAGCTCACACAATACAGCAAAAGCGCCCTCTTCCCTCACAAAAATGCGCCCACGCATTTTGCACTTACACAGGTACTCAGTGGATGACATTAAGATAGGTTCTATTGAGCCCTCATCGACTGCCTCCAGTACCCCCATTACCAGAAGACAGTTCCTGGGGTCAATATTCATCCCCTTGCACCAATCCTCTAACAAGTGTAGGGCCATTATACAAACTCTAATCTTTTCCCAATACAACAGATCAAAAACAACAAGGTAATTAGGGGTTTTTCCAATTCACTGGATCACTCAAAATGTGCTTGCGAGGGGTACTGACCTAGGATATGCCGGACGAGCCCCCAAAAAAGTAACCCTTCTGCCCCTCTGAGTTGGCAGCAATAAGGGCTGGGTTCAGTATCCAGGGGTTCCGTTCAATAACCCAATGCCAAAACAGCTCGAGCCCCCACCCAGTGACCTGGGAAAATCTTACACCCCCCCCAGGCGCCTCAAAGAGGCAATGCTTCCCCTCTCGCAAGCACAGAGTCTCGGTGTAGCAGAAAAGGTTTAATACATGAGATAAACAACAAACACTAAATTGGGAAAAACACCTCAACTAGAGTTCATAGACCAAACCGTGAGCAAAGACCCACCCCAGGAAATTGGGCTGTGTCCTCTTTCCTGGGCTCTTGAGTCCAGCAACCCCCCAAATCACCCACAGTCCCAAAAGTCCCACATTCCCAAAAGTCTCTGTCCTGGGTCAGTGCAGCCCCAAAGTTCGAGAGTCTATCTGCAGAGGTGCCCCCCCCAGCCTGGGTAGAAAGGGGCACCTTACGTGTCCGGGGCCAACTGCCCTGCCTCTCCGTGGGTTCTGCTCCCGCCTTCTCCACGAACTGCTCCGCTTTACCAGCCGCTCCACTCTGCTCCTCCAGCCGTCCTTACAAACTGCTCCGCTCCACCAGCTGCTCTGCTCCACCAGCTGTCCCCACAAACTGCTCCACTCCGCCAGTGGCTCTGTTCCACAGCATAGCTTTGGGCTCCCCACTAGTTAGCACAGTACCCAGTGCTCTCAGCTCAGTAATTTCAGCTCTTTAGCAATTTCAGCTCATAGTAGGGGAGCCCCAGTGCTAGTGCATCATTAGCCCAAAGTGAGTTCAGCTCAGTAACCTGTATTTAGATTCTTAAGGGAATAAAAAAATCAACTCTGACATTCCACAATGGAGAGAGAAGGGGGTGGAATTGGTGCTTCTGGCTCCACAAGGAGACTGTACCACCAGACACAGATATCTGTCCCCAACCCCTCTCAATTCACTGGGTTTTGGAACCCATGTCCCTTGTCTAGCAAGTACCACCCAACTGAGGGTGAGTCATTTGTCACCAAGCAGTCCCACAGCTCAGCAGTCTGGGATAGGGTAGGCGTGCCTATGTAAATACACTCTCTGAAATTCTTTCCACCAGATGTCAGTGTAGAGCTTATCCTGACACTGCTTACATGGGCTAAGCAGCTAGTTAAATTTTAGGGCCGTGATGCTGTTGCAGCTGCAAGTAGATACTCTGGTATCTTCTATGAAGTCAGGAGGGGCAAAAAAAGAAAGGACCAAATTTTTGACTTTACCACCCCCATCTTATGTAACCAGCAGAGTCAGAAGCTCTCTCTAGCTCATGGGTCAGCAACCTTTCAGAAGTGATGTGCCGAGTCTTCATTTATTCACTCTAATTTAAGGTTTCGCATGCCGGTAATACATTTTAATGTTTTTTAGAAGGTCTCTCTATAAGTCTATATATTATATAACTAAACTAGTGTTGTATTTTAAAATAAACATGGTTTTCAAAATGTTTAAGAAGCTTCATTTAAAATTAAATTAAAATGCAGATATAATCAGTTCTTAACCTGGGGTGCATGCACCCCCTGGGGCAGGGCCGGTGCAAGGATATTTTGCCACCTAGGTGAAACTTCCACCTTGCACATTGGTTCATTGAGGGGCAAATCCCCAATGAGCTTTTATAGACCCCAGGGGCCAGCCATGCCCAGGGGCTGCTTCCCAGACCAGGTTCCCTCCTCCCCGCCCCCTGAACTCCCCTGGAGGGTGCACAGCCCCCCTGCAAGCCCATTCAGGTGGCCCCCGCCCTAAGTCCACTCACTGGCTTTGCTGGGCTTGGGCTGCTGCAGCAGCTCGGCAGGGAGGAGCCACCTTCTGGAGGCACCAGAGAGCCAGAGTGTCCCCACTTGTGGCAGCAGCGAACCCCAGCCATGGAGGAGCCACCCAGAGCAGGGGGGCATCAGCCCTGCAAAGGCGGTGGTGGCACCACTAGCGGGGAACAGCTGTGCCCCCCTGCCCCTCCTGCCCAGGCTGCACCCCGGCACCCCCCCGGAGGCGCCCCTAGGCTGCAGTGGATTATGCAGGCGCCAGCCTGCATGCGCACCCTGGCTCCCTCCTCACCTAGGGTTACCATCTTTCAACAATCAAAAAAGAGAGGAGATCCCTGCCATAGCCCTCATCCACTCCCTCCCACTTCCCACCCTGATTGCTCCAGTCAGAAGTCTCCCCGCTCCTTGTCCCCTGACTGCCCCCTCCTGGAACCCCTGCCCCTAACTGCCCCCCAGAACCCCACCCCCTACCTAAGCCTCCCTGTTCTTTGTCCCCTGACTGTCCCCTCCCAGACTCATAGACTCATAGACCTTAAGGTCAGAAGGGACCATTATGATCATCTAGTCTGACCTCCTGCACAATGCAGGCCACAGAATCTCACCCACCCACTCCTGTAACAACCCCCTAATCTATGTCTGACTTATTGAAGTCCTGAAATTGCGGTTTGAAGACCTCAGGCTGCAGAGAATCCTCCAGCAAGTGACCCGTGCCCCATGCTGCAGAGGAAGGCGAAAAACCTCCAGGGCTTCTGCCAGTCTGCCCTGGAGGAAAATTCCTTCCTGACCCCAAATATGGCGATCAGCTAAACCCTGAGCATGTGGGCAAGACTCACCAGCCAGCACCCAGGAAAGAATTCTCTGTAGACCCTCCCACCCTAACTGCCCCCCCCCAGGACCCTACCCCCTACCTGTCCCCTGACTGCCCCAACCCTTATGAACACCCCTGCACCCCAGACAGACCCCTCTCGCGACTCCCACACCCCATCCAACCACTCCCCACCTCTTGACAGGACCCCCAGAACTCCTGACCCATCCAATCCTCCCCCTGCTCCCTGACTGCCCCCCAGGACTCCCCTTACCATGCCCATGCCTGTGAGACACTGGCTCTATGTGGAGGCAAAACATGCTGCCGGGCTGCTGTGCACATAGCCCCTCCCCCACAAAGTGCTGAGGCAGCGGGAGGGGGGAGCTGCTGGAGGGGCAGCAGTGGCAGCTCACACTTCTGGGAGCCGCAGAACCTGAGCACAGTGAGGGGGGAGCTGAGGGGGGGGCGTGCCTGCCCATGCTGCGGCCCGGTGCTGCCCCGGAAGGGGCTTTTGCAGCGGATGCATGCAGGCAGCGGGCCTCATGCACCCTCCGGGTCCCCCTCGCCGCGCTCAGGCTCTGCAGCTCCCCGGAGTGTGAGCTGCCACCGCCCCTCCCGCAGCAGGCTCAGGGCCCCGTGGCCCGGCGGCTCACACTCCCGGGAGCCGCAGAACTTGATCGCGGTAAGGGAAGCGCCACGGGGCGCGCCTGCTGCCAGTCTGGGGTCGTGGCCACCTGCCCCACTTCACTCAGCCGACCGTGCGCGCTGAGCGGGGCCGGCGGCCGGGACCCCGTCTGGCAGCCGCGCGCCAGGCAAAATCGGCTCACGTGCCAAAGGTGGCACGCGTGCCGTAGGTTGCCGACTCCTGCTTTAGCTATTTCCAGGGCTATGCTGTGCTCATGCCTACTGCTTGGCTGTCTCACTTTTTAGTTAGTTGAAATGGTCTGGAACTGTTATTAATGCTGTTGTTGTTGAAATCTGATCCTGTTTTTTAGAAGACAAAACAAGACAAACACGCAAAAAGGAAAAGACAAAAACAGCAAAGATAGAAAATGCAGTTTCTGTCTGTAGTGTTAACTTTCACTGCCATCTCACTTCTGGAGAAACACAGGGATGGGACACAATCTTATTAACCACTCTCAGACCTGGCAAATTTGTACCAAACATTGGACTGTTTAGGGCATGGTATTTAGTTGCCTTTCTGATAACATGCTTACAGTAGCATTGCAAAATATACAGTCTTTGTTGGCTATGCCAGATATTTAATAAACAGAAGGGGAAAAGGAGAGGCTAGGAAAGAGAAGAAATAAAGAGTGAAAGGAAAAGTTCCCACAAGGCTGTGTGTGTGGCTGGCATTTAGACAAGTGACTGGAGGTGAAATGTCCCCTGGGTTCTTCTCTCTCCTTCTTGCCCCATCTGGTCAGGATCTCGCAGGATCAATAATAGAAAGTGTCGTGGAAAATCCTGACATCCGAGGAGACAGTTGGGGCGATAGCCAGGATGGTAAAGCTTGCTGCAGCGATTATTGGCTTCATCTTCTGTTCATTTTCCTCCACAAGTCTTTTATTTTAAGAACCTCAAAAGGCTTGTCCTGCAGCAAAGAGATCTTGAAATTTGCTGTTGCAATAATTGGCTATATCTTACTTTTTTCTCCACAAACACAGACAGAACCAACTCACTGATATGGATTCTGGGTAACACATTATTTGCACAAAGAACTGTAATTTGGACTACTACTGAAAGGCCTGATGCAGTATGGACCTGATTCTGGTGTCAGCTAAATGCCTCTTAATCAGGAATAAATGTACTGTAGTCAATGAAGCTACACCAGCATGAAAGAAGTGTAAGTGAGCTCCAAACTGAGCTTTATGTGTAACTACAGGTACATTACAAAAGAGATTAAGAAGGGGAATTAGAGTTGGTTAAACCAGGTGTAATGCAGCTGGGCACTGCATACATTTCCCCAAACACCACCACCAGCGCACTTGCTCATGTTATTCCAGGCCAGGAAACGTTCTGTGGAAACTGGTGTCCCAAATTGCCTGTGCGAAGAACGATATCAATTCTTCATCTAGCCATCATTCCAGAGACACAGAACATGCCAACTGAGATTAAAAACTTTATTATCAAATATATGTCACAATGTACTCCTGGCAATGATGGGGCTACCAGTTGAGAATTTCTCTGATTTTGGGCTCCGAGCAATGGGGGCAGCTCATCTGGAAAATAAGAAAAGGAAAATATAGATGATACTTGAACTTATGTCTAACTATTGGAGACAATAAATCTTTGTGATAATCCTCAATCTTCAAAAGGACGTACAGAATATTTAGTGATCTCATTTCTGCCTCATCTGTAATTCTGAGTCTTGAAGTGCTGTCCCTAATGGCCACTGAAGCAAATATAAATATTCTGTATCTTCAACACACCAGCGTTTAGGGAGAAGAATGAAATATCTCTCTCCACTGGTAAATTCCATAAGTATTGCTCCAACAAAAGTGGAATAAACATTATCTCTGATTATTCTTTTGAGGTTAGTTTTTTCTGCACTCTGATTTTTGGCTATTTCAACCTTGTTTATTCTGTTTTTGCTTCCGCAATAAAATACAGTTTCCTGACTTTTGGAGCTATTTATTTTGGTTAGAATAAAATAGAGTAAGGGAGAATATTGAAAATAAGGCATTTGGATGTCTAATATTTTATGTTTTCTGTAACTTATTCAATCGAAAAGACTTTCACTTTTCCTTAAGTGCCAAGAATTCAGATTTTTTAAATGGATTTAGTACAAGTTTAAAGGTCATAGAGTGATTTCCATAGAGCTAGACATTCTCAGTCTATACATAAAATAAGTGCAGCCTAAATCAGGTCCAATACATCCATGGTCTTCAGATATTCTCTGCAGGTCAGAATTCACATTAGGAGGAAGAGAAAACGGAAAAGTCTGTGGGAAGGTTGCAAACTGCTTTCATCCTGGTGCCTGTTCTGAGACCAAAAATAGGATTTCAATTTCAATAGCCTCCAATAGCCCCTTAGCCATCAATGGGTCAGATCTCAAAATGGTGTAAGTCAGTACAGCTCTGTTGGAATTAATGGGTCAAATTTTCAGCTGGTGTAAGTAGGCCATTGTTCCATTGAAGTCCCTGTAGGTTGGAGCTATGTAATTTATCTATCTATCGAATTTGTCCCCATACACCCTTATACCCATCTATCTACTTAATCATCCAAAAAAGGCTTTGACATAGGTATGAATATTAAGAATATCTGTATTTACACTGGAATGGTGACAATGTTTAAAACCTCAAGCTTTGGGACATAGGGCTTGATGAAGGTTACTGTCCAGACTGAGGAGGTAATTTACCCAAGTACCATGTTATTCCATAATGCTTATTCTGATAGCTTGCACCTAACTCTGAAGCATACTGTAATGACTACCACAGTAAAGAAATAGATCATTAGGGGACCTGTTCTGGAAATTCCTGTATTCTGTATATTTAATTTAATTAATTTAACTTTTTAAACCCCTGACGCAGGTAATATGACAGAAGGAACTGGCGGGATTGAGAGCAGTTTGTTTAATATATAGGAATTACCCAAGCTATTTTCAGATAACTTTCTATCTAGACTAAAAATCCGAAACAGGAACGAGATACTTCACTGCCATTGGCATACATCTATATTAATTTCAGCAACATTGCTGACTGCATACTATTCTCATGCACACAAGTATGCACCCAGAGTAGCTCAACTGAAGTCGTTGGGCTAATTAAGAGGTAGCCCATTTCCTGTTTTCTTGAAGCAAATGGAGATCATAATAGAATGTATCAAACACCCATTTACTGGGACTCTGGATCATCGCTCTCAGAGAAAATGTTGTCATCAGAGCTGCTCAGGTATGTTCACATTAAACATTTTTTTCTCTCACCCATCCATCAAAACTGGAACCGTTTCCGGGAAATAATCAATTTTGGCAATTTTTTCAATATGAACATTTTTTGGAAAAAAAACTTATAAATTGTTAAAACATTTTGTTTAAACATTCAAAATTAAAAAAAAAAAGCTGTTTTCAAGATTCAACATGAAAAGTCATTTTGAAATTTCAGCTAATTGCAGCTAAAAAAAATGTTTGCACCAAACCAAAATGATATTGAATGTATCAAAATACTATTTCAATTTACCTGGATTTATTTCTTTTCCTGATTTTTGGTTGGCAAACATTTTCAATGTTTTGACTCCATCCCAATTCAAGACAGGCAAAACTGTCATTATCTCAAATATTTTCAGGGGATAGGAAAACCGGTTCAGGAACAGAAAAGCAAGGCTAGTGAATTAACTCTAGACCATTCACTGGTCTCTATAAATAGTCATAGGAGATTATTTACTTTCTTTTTCATATGGAACATTACCTTTCTTTGTTGCCTCTGACTGTATAGGGAAATCTATTCAGGCTATCAGGTTGGAAGCACTTTAATACACAGTATGCCCTAATTCTCAGCATGACAAAGCCTTAGCTGTAGTGGACAGTGTGAGTGTAATGCAAACAGTGCATTCCCTAGCATTGTCCCCTGATGTATTCCCACTGCCTCAGGTTGGTACAGTATTTCATGAGGGAGGTCAGAATGAGTGTGAAGGATCCACTCTTGGTCCTTTCTTGGTTCCTGTTTAATTGTACATTTCACTTTTCCCCTGTAAAGATCATGATTGGAAGAAATGGCAGAGGGAATTCACACCGTGGTTACAGACTTATTTTTCTAGGGATTTATGGATCATCTGGAGCTTCAGGTCCCCCTCTTTGTGTTGTTCCTAATGATCTATATTATTGCCCTGGTGGGGAATCTAGGGATGATCGTGTTGATCAGGTTCAACTCCCTACTCCACACCTCCATGTACTATTTCCTCAGCAATTTGTCCCTTGCCGATGTTGGTAATTTCTCTGTTGTTGCTCCTCAGTTGCTAATGACTTTTGTGGTGGAGATCAAACCCATTTCTCTCACTGCATGCACAGCACAGTTTTTCTTTGTCTCTAACTTTCTGACCAACGAAGCTTGCCTGTTGGCGTTAATGGCATATGATCACTTCATAGCCATCTGTAATCCCTTGCTCTATAGACTCGTAATGTCAAAGAGACTTTGTGTATTACTAGTGGTTGGTTTGTACATATGTGGCTTTGTGAATGCAGTTGTTCAGACTCCATTTATATTTACCCTGTCCTTCTGTGACTCTAATGTCATCAACCATTTCTTATTTGACATCCCCCTAGTCCTTAAGCTGTCTTGCACCGACACTCACAATGGTAACACGGTGCATTGCAACTTGTCCACTATAGTGATCATGACTACTATTCTCATTGTACTATTCTCCTACATGTACATACTCATTGTCATCTTGAATACCCACTCTGCCACAGCAGATGCAAAACCTTCTCCACCTGTGCCTCCCACCTGACGTCCGTCACAATTTTCAAAGTGACTGTGAGCTTCATGTATTTATGACCCAGTTCTGGCTACACCACAGACCCAGACAACATCATCTCTGTGTTTTATATACCCATAATTCCCATGCTGAACCCCCTGATCTACAGCCTGAGGAACAAGGAGGATGAGAAACAGGAAGGATTGTTCTCAGTTAATATAATTATTGGGATTTGTGCTTATCAATAAACAAGTGATGAATGAATAGTGAATTCTCTCAGTCATATCTCTGATTTCTTTGTTTTAACTGTATTCTGTGGCTTGTTCAAAAAAAAAATATAATCCAAGCCTGTTAATATTGGAAATTCAGTTTCCCAAGTTCAGGAATGACTGAGAGGCTGCAAAGAATACAATATTGAAAGGAGCATTTGTCACAGACTCCCTTCAGCTCCACTTGCTGGATATCCACCAGCTTGTGTTGAGGGGAATCCCACCTTGGATCCCCAGATGTTTTAAGCTTCTAGAGACTGAATGGAGCCAGTCACTGCTGCAGTCTTGGGGTTCCTAGGCACACAATCAGGGTGAAGGCCCTCTGCCTAGCTCCGTTTCTGGAGAGCTAGAACCTGCTGTCTAGTTGCCTAGTCCCTGGGCTCAGGGATAACCGTTCAGACTCTGCCATAGCTTAAACACTCCCTGTCCTAGAATGCCATCGAACAGCGTGAGCCTTCTGGGTTACAGCTGAATTCTCCCATAGGGCCATACAGTATGTGTAAAGAATATAACACAGTGAGAGACACTCTGAACAGGAATAAAACACTGTAGAGCTAATACTTCAATAAATCACAAGCTCATTTAGAAAAGGACACACATCCTAACTTCAATGGACCTCACCAGCTCATCCTTTCCTTGGGCATCCTCTGGGGTATCCATCTGTGTTCAGAAAGGCTGCTCCTCACCCTCCTCATCAAACTTCTACATGCAGCTCCTCTCAGTTCTAGCTGGTCAAACATGGCCGGAAAGTCCTAAGAGCCATCAAACAGCTCTTTGGCAGTGGGCGGGCAGCCAAGAAATGCTCGGAAGGAAGGGGTGGGAGAGGGAAGGAGGGGGCAGGGCGGGGGAGGATTGGCTGCCATTGGATGCAGAGCACTCGCTAATTTTTCCAGCCCCGGAGCACCCATGGAGTCAGCACCTATGCATAAGCTGTAGTTTCCCAAGATCTCTAGAGGCCTTAATGCTGCTGAAAGTTGAACTCTGTCACAAAGCAGGCCATGCTAATGTCATGTTTTATCATTGAATCATAGAAATGTAGAGCTGGAATGGATCTCAAGAGGTCATCTAGTCCAGCTACCTAAGCTGAGGCAGGACCAAGTAAACCTAGACCATCCCGAATGTGCTTGTCCAACCTGTTCTTAAAAACTTCCGATTATGGGGATTCCACAACTTCTCTCGGAAGCCTACTCCAGAGCTTAACTATTCTTAGAATTAAAAATATTTTCCTAATATCTAATTCTTCATTATTTCTTGTCCTACCTTCAGTGGACATGGAGAACAATTGATCACCATTCTCTTTTTTCATTAACATACTTGAATACTATAATTATGTCTCATCCCTCCTAGCTCCATCTTCTTTTCTCAACACTAAATTGATTTTTTTAAATTTTTTCCTCATAGTTCAGGTTTTCAAAAAGTTTCTATGATTTCTGTTCCTCTCCCTTGGACTATTCCCAATTTGTCAACATTAATACTGATAAAGAGGTTTAAACTCGTGTGTGTGTGTGTGTGTGTGTGTGTGTGTGTGTGTGTGTGTGTGTGTGTGTGTGTGTGTGTGTGTGTGTGTGTGTGTGTGTGTGTGTGAAGAAAGCACCTTTCTACAATTACCAACCTAATCCATCAAAATGGTTTGAAAATTAGCAACACTGACACAATTCCAGTTCCAAAAGGATTCATTCTGTTAAAAGCTCAACACTCCCTTAAAATACCCTTCTCCTCCTGTAGCGGTGGCTGTATACAACTGGGATCCAAAATATTTGCCCGATCTCTTCCCTTTAGCTCCATATGACCAAGAAAGATTTGACACTGGATGAAGGGCAAGTAGGATTCTGGGAAACTTACCTGCTCATTTGTGCTTTTCTTTCCCACCTATATGAAAAGGAAAAAAAAATAGAACCTCTCTCATTGGTTAAACAGAAGTGTTTGTCAGCCTCATGTACACACGCATACACTTTCCCAGCATGTCTGATCTTGATCCCATTCATGAAATTAATGTAAAATTACAATCTGACACCTTTGTGAAGACCATAGTAAGTATAAGTAAAAAGATTACTAGGAAAACATATTTGACTCCTATATTTCCAACAATAAGCTCTTCATAGCTCTTTATATTTTTCTGTGGGTGGCTTTCCACCAAGGGGATTATGGGAGGCCACATTGACCTGCTTTGAAAAACAGATTTCAGAGGGAATTTCTTGCAGACCTGAAGTGAAAATGGATTTCTTTTCATTTGCTGAATGTTTTGGATAGACAGAAAATAGTATATAAAGGAACCACATTGGCAAAATATATTGAGGAGGAATCAATGCAAAGTTCCTTTGTTCTGCCAGGATGTTCATTTCTTATTGTAGCTTTGTGCGGCACAAGAGGCCTGGCCCCTGGGTCTCCCATTTTCCTAGCCACCAGACTACAGACTCACTTACTCTCTCTTTGGCCCGGTGGCTAATTATTTATCCAAAGTGGAACAGCCTCAATAGGAGAGGTTGAGAGAGAACCACATCAGACTATCCCAGAGCCCAATAGTTACAATACTCACCTGAAAGATGGGAGATTCCCATTCAAATTCTTTCTCCCCATTAAGCAGAAGCAGGAATTGAACCTAAGTCTCCCACATCTCAGGTCAGTGTGCTAACCACTGGGCTAAAAGTAATAATCAAGCACCTATCATCTCCTCCTGTGGGTTTCTTGCAATAAACAGCTTCTGTGTCTAGAGCTGGCTGCAGCAGGCAAGCAGAGAATGACTCCTACCTTGTAGCCTGGACTTCGATACTTGCCCCTGTGAGGGGATGAAATTTAGCACACACCCCTTTCAGCAGCATCTCCAATTAGTTTTCTTAGATGACTCCCTGCATATGGTTCTGGCTTTTATGGATACCATTTTAAGGTGCTTCTCTCTCCCCAAGCACTGTATGGGAGTTTATGTGCCTAACTCAGGTTTATGTCACAACATCTCAGCCCCTTTGTGGAACCAAGACTAGGTTTATATTAATAAACACTTAAGTGTAAAGAGATGAGTTGTTAAGCAGAGGCCTAGAAAGACAGACCCATGTAAGAGATGCAGGCCACTTGCCCTCCCTAAGGAATATATTAACAGCTTCAGCCAGTAATGGATCCATCACAAGATTTCAGCAACCATGATGAGCATGAGTTTAACCAAAACACAGTAGCCTTATGGTCCACAAGTCCCTCCACTAAAGAAGTGAATAAAACCGGCAGGAACTCAAACAAAGAAGAACTTGCACATGTCTCACCTGCAGAATGGTTTGCTACCAAACCTAGTGGCCAAACCTTTCCAAGTAAAGGCTTGTCTACATGAGGACGTTATCATGGAATAAAGTATGACGTGAATCTAAAGCTCTATAGCTATTCTGGAGTAACTCCTTCAGTGGACACTCTTTTTTTTCCAGAAAAAGTGCCTTTTTCCACTTCCAAAATAGAGTAAGCTAAACTGGAAAAATACAATCTTTCTCCAGAATAAGAGAGTCCACATGGGGAGTTGTTCAAGAATAATTATGCCAGTCAATCTCCCCATGTAGACAAGCTCAAAGAGTAATGGTTTTCCTTGGCAGGAGATTGAAAACTCTTCACCCTGCGCAATACTCTATTTCCTATATCTGAGTGAAAGCTTGTCTGCCCTCAGTATACCTAGCACATATGTTTCACAGATTCCCTATGCCACAATCAGTCACATTTTCTGTAGATATGCCTCTGGTGGGCACTTAGCAGATCCCCAGTAAGTTCCCTGCCCTTATTTTATGTACTGGACACCATTAAAGGTCACAAACTTCCTACACTGCTAAACTGGGTAAAATGTTATTGTAATAGTGAAGGTACATACTTCTCCCCTGAATGTAACTATCCCAATATCAATACAAACTTACTCTTTTTTTTGTCCTTTCCTTCTGGAAAAAATAAAAAATCCTCATGTTTAAATACATTAATACACCACTTAAAAAAAAAACTGGGCAAACCAGTGCAATAATTTACTGCATCTAGTAGAGATTTCAGACATTTCCCAAGTACATAATAATTAATATCAATTTCCAAAAACCTTCCTGACCTGCCCAACTGCCTGAACTGAGATATTGTAACACCTTAGGCCTTGGCTTGACTATTGAATGCACTGTGGGGAGTACTAGGGGACATCACAAATTGTCCTTCATTCTTCAGGGCTAAGAAGCTATTGTGACTGAATTGCTTCAGTGTTGGTGTGTATGGAGCTACATACACACATTTCGCAAATAGCCCTCCACACCGCAAGGGAGTAGCATTAGTAACTCAGCTTCACAGCTGCTTCAGCTGGCGAACCTCCAGTTGTTCATGGTTGACAGTCTCTCCTCACTCTTTTTGTCCATTTTAAAAAATGGTCATTAGATTTTGTCAAAACAAAAGTAAACATTTTTTTTGGGTGGGGGAGGAATTTTGCAATTGCCAAAGTACTGAAAACTCTGTTAATCACACAGCTCAACTACACAGATGTTCTGTCAGTGCATTTAATATGAACTCTTTGGCTAGGAAGCATGTTGTATATTTAAGCCACTCTTAAACTCAATAAAACCATCACCTTTTTCTCATTACCCATATATTAACCATTCTATTCAGTTCCAGTCTTTTAATATAAGGAACCAGTCCTCTACTGAGCCTGCAAACAATTCAATTTTCCCCAACAGTCAGGCATTCTCAACCATTTTTTCTTCCTCACTGAACAGTTTTCATACCCAATGTCTCCAGTTTCCATTTACTTCCACTTTCACTAGGAATATCAAATATAGCATTGACAAACCAAGTAGCTCAAAAATCACAAATAAGACCCCTCCCCCAAACCATGGTATTGAAAACAAATGATTGCATCATATTTTTTGGCTTGTCTTCTGAACTCCCCCTGCCACCACCAATGTGTGGGTGACAATCAGTGCTGCTAACTCTCATATAAGTCAGTAAGGTGATTTAGTCCCCTGCTGCAGGAGCACTTGCCAGAAGACCCAGCTGAGATCAGATTTCACACATTGGTGTAAAGTGCTGCCTGACTGCGCAGAGCTTCCAGTATCTCCCCAATGATCAAAACAATGAATTCTGTGCTGCCTCCCACCCCACATCAAGTCATTTTGTGCTTCCCAACCCCACAGCTCTCCCACCCCCTCATCAACTCCACCCACTACACATCATTCCTGCACTCCCAGCTTCACTTTTTCTCAACTCCCCCAACCCAGCTCTGCACCTCCTGCAGCTGTGCATGGTCTACGTACTCCCAGTTACCAACCCCACTTAGAGTTCTTGGTCACAAGGCACAGGCTGAAGGGATTTACAGAATCTGGGCTGTTCCAGGCCTGCAGTCAGAATGGCATACAGACAACATAGCTTATACAATGTGTATTTGACATAGTTTAGGACACAGGGAGCACTAGAAATTAAAATACAGTATCATTTCCAGGGTGTTATTCATTATGACTGGAACACACCAAAATCAGCAGTGACTTACCCATTCGGAACGATAGTTTATCTGAGAAAGACAAAAGTGAACTTTTCAACATAGGGACTTGTTTTCATGTACAAGTTGAAAGAATAATTTAGTTTCCCAGAGTGAGAAATCATTCAGCCTGTACCCCTCCCAGTCAAGTTCCCCAACCCTTCCTACTCCTCATTGTCTGTCTCTGCTCATAGACCCTGTCCTGAAATAGACCCAGTCACAATTCTCCACAGTAATGCAGCTTCCTTTTACTGCCACTTTCACTGGGCCTCTCCAGTCTCCAATCGCATGGCACAGATGGGTCCCAAATAACTCTGTTGATTAAATATAAACAAACATGCAATGCTTAGCTGCATACATACTCCTGCCCTAAGTGGTTTGTGGTTGCTTGCAAATTATAGAACATGGTGAAAACCACTAGAGGGCTTACAGTGAATTTAAAGGGACAATACCCTAATACTATACACAATACCATAGGCAAATCAAAGTAATACGGAATTGCCAAATCAAGAAGTTCAAACATCACAAAAAAATTAAATCACATTTTTTGGCCTGTCTCTTGATTTCTGAACATCTCCTGCCATCACCAGAACAACATAAGAATGGTCATACTGGGTCAGACGAATGGTCCATCTAGCACAGTATCCTGTCTTCTGACAGTGACCACTGCCAGGACTTCAGAGGGAATGAACAGAAGTTACAGAACAAGCAATCATCAAGTGATCCATCCCCTGTTGCCCATTCCCAGCTTCTGGCAAACCGAGGCTAGAAACCTTCCAGAACTTATCTATCTGTTTTGAATCCTCTTATAATCTTGGCGTTCACAGCATCCTCTGGAGAAGTGTGTATGACAAAAAAGTGTTATAGAACATGGTGAGAACAATTAGAGGGCTCACAGAGAATGTAAAGGGACACTACCCAATTACATCACAGAATAATATAGGCATATCATAGTAATATAGCAGTACTGACTGAAAAAGTTAAAAAATCACAAATAAGATACACACCCCCAAAAAAATCAAGGGATAACAAAACATTTTATATATATAAATATACATATTTGCCTGGGGACTTACCTAATTGGCTCCATAGATTATTTGAGAAAGACAAAAGAGGATTTTTAACAGAATAATTTAAGAGACTAGCTTAGTTTCCCAGAGTGAAAATCATTCAGCCTGATCCCCCCCAGTCAAGTTCCTATATCCCTTCCCAGTTTGGTCTATCACTGCCCAGAGCCCTGTCCTGAAACAGATGAAATCACAGTCTTCCTCATTAATGCAGGAACATTCTTTGATCCACAGAAAATGTGTGACATGGGCAGCAGCCATTTGCTTTAGACCTGCCCTGGGGAGACACCTGTGAGATGTGGGAAGAGAGTGCAGATTCCAGGAATCATTCAGTTCTTGGATTTGAATTCTGCAGATAACAGCAGTTTAGGAATGCCTCACATATAAGTGCTTTGTAGTGCTCCTGATGGTCCTTTGAAAGGCCCCAGTGACACAGATGCTGAGTCTCTGCATGTCAGGGGCAATAACTCTACATCGGCAACGCTTGTTTCCACAGAATCACAGAATATCAGGGTTGGGAGGGACCTCAGGAGGTCATCTAGTCCAACCCCCTGCTCAAAGCAGGACCAATCCCCAGACAGATTTTTGCCCCAGATCCCGAAATGGCCCCCTCAAGGATTGTACTCACACCCCTGAGTTTAGCAGGTCAGTGCTCAAATCACTGAGCTATCCCTCCCCTTCATTCAGGTCATCACGCTGATGCTGGATCATTTCAGGGAGTGCCTGCATCTTTCCATGGTCTGTGTCTGAGAGTACGTCCAGAATACCCACCATATCGGCGGGGAGCGATCAATTTTTCGGGGCTCAATATATTGCGTCTCATCTAGACGTGATATATCGATCACCGAACATGCTCCCATTGACTCCGGAATTCCACCGGAGCAAGCGGCAGTGGCGGAGTTGACACAGGGAGCCGTGGACATCGATCCTGCACCATGAGGACCCGAGGTAAATCGACATAAGATACTTTGACTTCAGCTATGCTATTCATGTAGCTGAAGTTGCGTATCTTACATCGATACCACCCCCCCCCAGTGTAGACCAGCCCTCACTGATGAGAGATACAGTACAGACACCATAGACAATTTTAAAGACTCCCTCTGTCCCAGTCAGGTAAAGCCTTTTCACCAGAAGTGCCTAAGGCACATTGTTAACACTTCCTTCCTATGGTATGCAGAGAAAAACAATGATAACAAGTTGTCCTCATCTTAGTTTGAGGACCTAAAGAAAGAAAAGGCATTCTGACTATCAGGTTCTATTTACATTTTTGTACATATTTGGGGTACAAACCCCACCCCACAAGACCTTTGGAGGTGCAGTACTTTCTTTTTCTCTCTTGACTAACAATGAATGGTCGAACTGACCCCATCACCTTTGTAGTTACTTTTTTTGCTACATAAAACTGACCAACAGGTGGAAATATTGACTTCATTCTAATCTGAGACTACTTAATGTATGAAGAGGCACATATTTTCCATTTTATTTATATTTTGGGGCATGTGTGGGTCAGATAGATCCCAGAATGTTATGTGGGGTAAACACCTACATTTGTGGAATTGAAAGCAAAACTAAAAAAAAAAAAATTCATGTTGATTCAAAACATTAAGTTGATTCAAAACCAAATATGTTCAGGTTTTTCAATTAGATAAAAGATCTTTTTTTAAAGTCTTAGTTCAAATCAAACTAGATTTTTGTTCCACCCTCAAACCAATAAAATCTATTTTTCATTTAGCTCCAAAACTTCGATAAAATTAACTGAACAAACTAATATTGTTATTAGGAAGACAACATGTGTTTCCTCTGAATAGAACTGTACAGATTTCAATTCAAACTTACTCTTTTTCTTGTTCTTTGATTCTGAAAAACAAACAAGAAAAACAAAACAAAACAGAAGCCTCATGTTTAAGGACATTCACATACTGGTTTTCATATAACCTGGACAAATGAATCACACAATGTACAGAATTCCTAACGTTTCAAATGGCCGCTAAGGTGGGTCAGGAGTAGCACTGGTATGTCAGCTTAACAACTGCCAAACCGTCAATAGTTCACTGGTTGAGAGATCACTTTCATCATCCCTGTCCATGCTCCTAGACAAACTTTATCCCTACAAATAACCTCTTCCTCCGCTAGAGACCACTCCCTGCAACATCAGAATAAATTGCATAGCATGTACAGTGGGGCTTTTAAAACCCCACAAGTGAGGTGCCTCCTGAACCGTCCTCCCATTTCTGGCATCCACAGGTCTCTGGGAAAAGAGAGACCAAGAGGAGCAGAAAGGGCTGTTTCACTCATCTGGTCTCCCCTGGGCTGCAATGTAGGGGGAAGGAAGGACTCCTGCTCATCTGTATTCTGGCCACAGTTCCTTAGTGCAAGCTGATCACTCGGTGGTGGGAACAGGGATTACGGGAATGTGCAACATAATGCGTCTTTCTGAGAGTCTATCTTATCCTTTTCTGTTCCATTGGAAGCATCTCAGGGCTGGGACTGTGTCCTCTCTGCAGGACAAAGCAAATTATCCCAGCATAACAAATATAAAATGTAAATAACATCTGATAGATGAAATGCTGCAGGATAAAAACAGAGTTACTGTGAATTGCCTCAAATGTATTGGAAAAAAGAAAAAAAACCACAAATGTTTACACTTTAACATATTTTTATTTTTAAAATTATGCTCTAGAATAAAATGACTGTCCTTGGGAAGTTATGAGATGGGAAAAAATGATAACGGATTTTGCTGAAATCGAACACATTTCTGAAGCATTGGGGACAGTGATTATGGAAATGTGCAACACAATGAGTGTTTGTGAGAATGTATCTCATCCGTCTGTGTTCCATTGAAAGCACATCAGGCCTGGGACTGTGTCCCCTCTGCAGGACAAAAGCAAACTATCCCAGCATAAAAAATACAAAATGAAAAAATCTTCTTTGAGTAAAAATGCTGCAAGAGCTAAACAGACCTACTGGCTGCATCAGAAAAAAAAAACTTGCAAATGTTTACAGTTTTTGTTTTCAAAGTTATGCTCTGTGATATTATGACTGCCCTTGAGAGGTTTTGAGAGGGGAAAAATTGATGACAGATTTGGCTAAAATCTAACATATTTCTGAAGTATCAGTTAGACTAAATTTAGGACTAATCAAAAATTCTTTCTTGAAAATGGCTTTCAGTGGGTTTTCAACAAAAAGAGGTTTTGGTTAAAAAAAATAGTTGTTTTATAGAGAAATGTTGATTGGAAAATACATCCAAACCCTAAAAGTTTTGGTTTTAGCTGAAAATTGAAATGTTGGTGGAAAATTAGTGGGAATTGTGCTTTGGTTATCTCATATCCTCACTCTCTTAGGCCTGGTCTACACTGGAAGGGGAGGGGGGAGATCGATCTAACTTACGTAACTTCAGCTACGTAAATAATGTAGATGAAGTCGATGTACTTAGATCTACTCACCACAATGTCTTCACTGCGGTGAGTCAACAGCTGCTGCTTCCCTGTTAACTCTGCCTGCAACTCTACATGCGGTAAATCAACCTCCACTGGATTGATTGCTGCCCGCCAGGTAGTATAGACATATGCTTACATGGTCCAGTCTCCACAGCTGGACAATATATCCCAAGGTGAGCTATGACATGTGCGATCATGATGCAAAGGCTCCCTACACCAAGAGGGGATAGCATGGCTCATCATAGGAAATGTAGTCTATAGAGGTAAAATTTTCTGTGGAAAAAATGTCATTTGGACCAACTTTCCCTAAATTCCAGCACCAGAGAGGGTTTTTGGAATGTGATGAGGCAAACCTGACATGGTATTAGCTCACAACCACTGCTGTTCTAACTTTCACCAGCTGATGAGGACTCTTATGGGGTTAGGTGCCACTTGAGGATTGCTGGAGGAGAGGTGAGTTCTGTTACTTCCTCAATGCACACTCTTCCACTCAATATACCCCCAGAACCAGGGATGTAAGAGAGGGCTATGCAGTCTTTATTAAAGCTGAGAACCTCTATCTACCTGGATAATTCATAACTGGGACAGATTCTGCCCCTTCTCCCTGTCTACGTTGTGCATAAGTGTCAGAGCAGAAAGAGAGAATGTGCCCCAATGAGTTTTATACATGTGTTAAGGGGGAATCCATGATTTTCAGCAAGCTAAATTGCTCAAGCATAGATAATTCCTAATTGAGTCTTCTAGCAACTATGGAATAGAATGTATCTCATTCTAGACGGGATAGAATATTCTCCTTTAGGATTTTGAAGTTTCAGCCAATGAAAGATAAATGTGACGGGAAAGACAGAAGCAAATGCTAGAGCTACGTGGAATATATTTGTTTTCCACAAGCGTCTCAAGCAGTGATGGGGTCACCTTTGACATCCTGTGTGGGGCAGCCCCTAATTCTCTTGAACAAAAGCATCAACTAAACACCAATTAAAGAAATACAATAGCATGCTGGCCTACCATAATGTACTGGGGCAAATGGTACCCAGTTTGTCTATAACAAATATCCTGGTGGTCTCTCTGCTGTCAGGAGGCAAAGAGGAGCCCTGGGAAGAGCAAATAATGGAGGTGGCATACATCTTTGTTGGGTGTTCAGTCCCTGTGAGAGCAAAGTGTGCCCTACACAAAACTTTTACATAATTGAGGGCACTGGCACTTCACCCCTACTAAGAACACAGGCAGATTGCAGCCATCTTCTAACAGATCAGTTCTTTGTTGATGTTTTGTTAAAGAATATTATCTGTTAGCAATCATGTGCTGATGAATAAACTTTCATTTAGAAGAATAATGGTAAAACAAGAGAATATCAGTCCAAACTCCCCCAACCACTCACTCCCAATAAAGTAAAATAAACAACACTGTTAAGGTGAAATATTCTTTTCTTTTCCTGCACAGCAATGCATAGTGCTGCGTTCTAAGGCTCAGAAACATAGACTTTTCTCAATAAGTCTCCTGTGACCTAATCTAGGTGCCAGCAAGTGTAATGGGAGTTCTAGTGAAAAAGGTAGGAGGAAAAAAAATCTTGCTGTTTGACTAGGATGAAAGTACTAAAAAAAATAGGATAATAGCTCATTCTTAAAATTTTGTTCTGAATGATAACCTACCTTTTTCCCTTTCAAGTTGTTCTGAAAGAAAAAACAACAACATGGAAACTTCATTAGATGTTTCTAATGAGAATTTGGGTCAGATTCTCTGCCCTGCTCCATTCTCGTTCCATGGCCCAGACATTGCAAAAAGAGCAAACAGGGCACAAGGCATGTCAGGGGATGGAAGGAGCCCTGCTTAGAGAATAACTTGTACTACGTATCCCTAGCCAGTGGAAGGCTTCCTGGGAAATGTCTCCAGCTACTGCAAGTTAGTGAACTACCTAAGGTCTTGTAACCAGCACACAAAAGCTGGAATCAGGAAGAGCAACAACTGGCTCCATGAGATTCCCAGCTGAGATTTCAGCAACACTGAACATTTTCATGAATTCATGTTTCAGGTTGACACTTTCTAAAGGAAATATTTCAATTTCTCAGTTCAAAACAACTTTTCATAAAAAAAAATACATTTTAGAAAAAAAATAAAAATGGTCAAAATCTGAATGGAATATTTTGATTTTTTCAAAATAAATCAATACATTTATCCTGAAACTATTTTTTTGAGGGAGGAATACTTGGAATTGCCAGCAGACCAAAAAAATTGTTATTTACAGAACTCCATGCAGCAGATATTTGTTTCCCAGGAGCCTAGGAAATAAGCAGTAAGGATTGGAAGTCCTGACACAATCAAGGAACTATGATATAATTGGAATAACAGAAACTTGGTGGGGCAGTTCACATAACTGGAGCCCTGTCATGGATAGGTATAAACTGTTCAAGAAGCACAGGCATGCGAAGAAAGGTGGAGGAGTTGCATTGTATGCAAAAGAGCAGTATGCTTGCTCAGAGCTCCAGTATGAAACTGGAGAAAAGCTTGTTCAGAGTCTTTTGGTTAACTCTAGATGTGAGAACAACAAGGGTGTTATCGTGGTGGGTATGTGCTATAGGCCACCAGATCAGAAGGATGAGGCAGACGAGGTTTTCTTCGGACAACTAACTGAAGTTTCCAGATCACAGGCCTTGGTTCTCATGAGGGACTTCAATCACCCTGATATCTGCTGGGAGAGCAATACAGCAATGCACAGACAATCCAGGAACTTTTTGGAGAGTGTTGGGGACAACTTCCTGGTACAAGTGCTGGAGGAATCAACTGGGGACTGTGCTCCTCTTGACCTGTTGCTCACAAACAGGGAAGAATTGGTAGGAGAAGTAGAAGTGAGTGGCAACCTAGGCAGCAGTGACCGTGAGATGGTTGAGTTCAGGATCCTGGCAAAAGGAAAAAAGGAGAGTAGCAAAATAGGGATCCTGGACTTCAGAAAGGCAGACTTTGACTCCCTTAGGGAACTGATGGGCAGGATCCCCATGGGAGGCTAATATGAGGGGGAAAGGAGTCCAGGAGAGCTGGCTGTATTTTAGAAAAGCCTGATTGAGGGTGCAGGAAGAAACCATCTCGATGTGCAGAAAGAATAGCAAATATGGCAGGCAACCAGCTTGGCTTAACAGTGAAATCTTCAGTGAGCTTACACTCAAAAAGGAAGCTTACAAGAAGTGAAAACTTGGACAGATGACTAGGGAGGAGTATGAAAATATTGCCAGAACATGCAGCGGTGTAATCAGGAGGGCTAAAATACAACTAGAGTTGCAGCTAGCAAGGGATATGAAGGGTAACAAAAAGGGTTTCTACAGGTATGTTAGCAACAAGAAGAACATCAGGGAAAGCATGGAACCATTACTGAATGGGGGAGGCAACATAGTGACAGATGATGTGGAAAAAGCTGAAGTACTCAATGCTTTTTTTGCCTCAGTCTTCGCAGACAAGGTCAGCTACTATACTGCTGCAAACGGGCAACACAGTATGGGGACAATGTGAGCAGCGCTCACTGAAAGAACAGTTTAAGGACTATTTAGAAAAGCTGGATATGCACAAGTCTATGGGTCCAGATCTAATGCATTCAAGGGTGCTGAGGGAGTTGGCTGATGGGATTGCAGAGCCATTGGCCCTTATCTTTGAAAACTCGTGGCGATTGAGGGAGGTCTCGGATGATTGGAAAAAGGCAAATAAAACGAAGAAAGAGAACCCAGGAAACTACAAGTCGGCCAGCCTCACTTCAGTCCCCAGCAAAATCATGGAGCAGGGCCTCAAGGAATCCATTTTGAAGCACTTGGAGGAGAGGAAGGTGATCAGGAACAGTTAACATGGATTCATCAAGGGCAAGTCATGCCTGACCAACCTGATTGCCTTCTATGATGAGATAACTGGCTCTGTGGATATGGGAAAAGCGTATCTTGACTTTAGCAAAGTTTTGATACAGTCTTCCACAGTATTCTTGCCAGCAAGTTAAAGAAGTATGGATTGGATGAATGGACTATAAGGTGGATAGAAAGCTGGCTAGATTGTTGGGGTCAACAGGCAGTGATCAATGGCTCGATGTCTAGTTGGCAGCAGGTCTCAAGAGGCATGCCCAAGGGTCGGTCCTGGGGCGGGTTTTTCAATGATCTGGATGTTGGGATGGATTTCACCCTCAGCAAGTTTGCAGATGACACTAAGCTAGAGGGAAAGGTAGATACGCTAGAGGGTAGGGATAGGGTCCAGGGTGACCTAGACAAATTGGAGGATTGGGCCAAAAGAAATCTGATGAGGTTCAACAGGGACAAGTGCATAGTCCCAAATTTAGGATGATAGAATCCCATACACTGCTACAGACTGGGGAGCGACTGCCTAAGTGGCAGTTCTGCATAAAAGGACCTGGGGACTACAGCGAACAAGAAGCTGGATATGAGTCAGCAGTGTGCCCTTGTTGCCAAGAAGGCCAACAGAATATTGGGCTGTATTAGTAGGAGCATTGCCAGCAGATCGAGGGAAGTGATTATTCCCTTCTATTCAGCACTGGTGAGGCCACACCTGGAGTATTGCATCCAGTTTTGGTCCCCCTGCTACAGAAAGGATATGGACAGATTGGAGAGAGTCCAGCAGAGGGGAACAAAAATGATTAGTGGGCTGGGGCACGTCACTTACGAGGAGAGGCTGAGGGAACTGAGCTTATGTAGTCTGCAGAGGAGAAGAGTGAGGGGGGGATTTGATAGAAGCCTTCAACTACCTGAAGGAGGTCCCTAAGAGGATGGAGCTTGGATGTTGTCAGTGGTGGCAGATGACAGAACAAGGAGCAATGGTCTCAAGTTGCAGTGGGGGAGGTCTAGGTTGGATATTAGGAAACATTATTTCACTAGGAGGGTGGTGAAGCACTGGAATGGGTTACCTAAGCAGGTAGTGGAATCTCCATCCTCAGAGGTTTTTAAGGCCTGGCTTGACAAAGCCCTGGCTGGGATGATTTAGATGGTGGACTAGATGACCTCCTGAGGTCTCTTCCAACCCTAATGTTCTATGATTCTATGATTTTGTCTGTGGGTTTCATATGAACTCTTAGACATGGCAACAAGTTATAAATTTAAACCCCCATGAAACTCAGTAAATCCAACACCTTGTTCTCACCATCCATCCCATTAATTATTATGTACACTGCTGGTCTTTCAATATAAGGGGCCAGTCCTCTAGTGAGCCTGCAAACATTTCCATTTTCCCCAGTCAGCCAGGCAGTTTTAACCATTTTTTCCTCCCTGACTGAGCAGTTTTCATCTCCAGTGGCTGCAGCTTCCTTTTACTGCCACTTTCACTATGCCTCTCCAGTCACTCTGTTTCACTGTGATCCTGGATTAGTAGTTGAGCCTCATTATCATGTGTTGTGTCTAGTGCTCTTTGCATAAACATTACAGTATGGAGAAAGCACATGGCATAACTGGGTCCCAAAAAACTCTGTTTATTAAATATAAACAAGAGGAGGATACTTAACGATGATAAGAAGTTCTTCGAGATGTGTGGTCCTTATCTGTATTCCACTGAGGTTTTACACATGTGCACCATGCACCTGGAGCCAGAGAATGTATAAGTAGTAATTTCTCTCGGTCCACGCATGCACCCTTTCTCCGCCTCATGGTTTTCTCTCAGCTGATAATGGTGGGGCAGAGAGACCACATCCTCAGTTCCTTCAGCAATGCAAATTGAACATATCTGCAGCAGAGGGGAAGGAGTGAAGGGAGTGGAGTACAAATAAGGACCACACATCTCAAAGAACCTCAAGACACAGTTTGAGTATCCAGTTCCTCCTCTTCCTTCTCAAGTGATGGACTCTATTATATTCCACTGAGGGTGATTAGCAAACAGTGCCTAATTTCGAAGAGGGTGAGAGGAACAGGATGGAATGGTTGAGCGGAGGACAACCACAGCAAATGAGACATCTGCCATAGAATCTTGCACCAAGACGTAGTGTGTAGCAAAGGTCTTTACCAACCTCCACATGGCTGTCCCACATATATTTGGAAGTGGTATATCATGAATGGCAGTTATAGTTGATGCTTGTGCTCCTGTGAAATGGGCTGTCCCCCCATGGAGAGGAGGCAGTTCCATCAGCTGATTGCAGAGAGCAGTGCACCTGGAAACCCAATTAGAGATCACCTGCCCCTCTAATCCTTTTAGTGATAACAATAAATCGTCTAGGGAATTTCGGTATAGTCTTGTCCTCTGCAGGTAAAAAGCCAGGGCCCTGAGGATGTCGAAGGAGTGAAGGCACCACTCCTCCACTGAGATGTGAAGCTTCAAAAAATAAGCAGGTAAGTGGGCTTTTTAGGTTAAAACAGGATCCAACTTTTGGCAGAAATTTGGGGTGTTGGTGCAAGGAAACTCTGTCCTTATGAAAAGTGGTTAAAAGTGCATCTGCTATCACCTGTGCCCTGTTTCGTTATCTATATCATGGAAGTAATAGGTACCAGGAAGGCTACCTTAATGAAAAGGAATGACAGGGAGCATGCAACCAGCAGCACAAACAGGGATTTCATCGATATCGAGAGGACTGGAGATCCACTGGGGAGCAATAGGTTGAATGGGTGGAAAGGTTCTGAGGAGACCCTTCCAAAACCTTACAGTCAAGAGCTGTGTGAATGCTGAATGTCCTTCTAAAGAGGGGGTTGGAGGTCACTGTTTGCCACCAGGTAGACTTTGATGGAATTATGAGTGAGACTTGACATCTTCAAAGACAGGAGGTAATCGAGGAGAAAGAGAATGCCTATTTCTTTTTGAGAAGAGCCCTGCTGTTGGGCCCAGGAGGTAAAATGCTTTCACTTGGTCCTGATAGGAATGCCTCATAGATTCTTTCCTGATGCTTGAAAGGATGTCTCGTACTGCCAAAAAATAGTCTCATTCAGCGAATGAGCCCATAGAAATACTAAGTTCTGAATGGAAGCACCTGTGGACCGGGCAATGGCTGATCTTGCTATCATGTTGTGTGAACAGCTCCTGGAAAGCAGGGGATAAGCTGACATGTGGAGAAGGTGAGGAAACAAAACTGTTGAGGCCAAAACAGGGTGATCAGAATGACCTTGACCCTCTCCCACCTGACACATGGAGGACCTGTGGCAGGATTGGTCATGGGGGAAAGGTGTAATTGATCAGGTTCAATGAGCATAGGATGAGTGCATTGCCTTGGGAACGTATGCTGAGACTCCCTCTGAAACAGTACATTATGCACTTTCTATTAGTGCGGGAGGCAAACAGCTCCCTGGTTATAGTCCGCCATTGTCTGAAGATGTTGTCTATGACATTGTGGTATTCATGACCAGTAAACAAAATCCTGCTGCAAGCACATTCTGGAACATAGGCTGCCAAGAGCAGGATCTCATGGGCAATGCACTAATCCCACAGGTGAACCACTTACACACAGAGAGCCATTGACTTTGTGCTCCCTTGTTTGTTGATTTAAGAAGCTGTGGTGGTGTTGATGGGCATGAGAGGATATGCTGGGAGAGAATGGAAGAATGTTGTGTCCAGGGATGATGTAAATCCAGGATTGGACTCCACTCAACCTTCCTCTTGCATGCCAGGAAATAAGTAGACTAGAACCCTGTGACTCGATAGATCACATTCCTTCAAACCATCACCCCTCTCTGTAGTAATCTACCTCTAGAATGAGGATACTGTCATCAGAGTTGTCCCTGTGGAGGGACTGGGGCAGAGGATGTGGATGAGGTAACATTGAGAATTCAATTGTGTAGCCATGTTGAATGACAGCCAGGACCCACTTGAACATTGTTATGGCAATCCAAGCTGGTAGAAAGTGTGCTAGATGCCCCCCGAAGGGAGTGGGTTGTGTGCATGGAAGGGGACAGGTTGTTGGCGGCTCTTTAGGAGCACTCAGAAATACCATTTCTCAGAGGACTGAGCATATGAGGCTGAAGGTCGCACAGGCAGACCAGGCAGATGGGATTGCTGAGTCTTTAGCTGCTTGAAGCAGCCTTGTAGAGCAATTGGTGGAAGAACAAAGGAGTCCTAAGTCATTGTATGGGTGGTACACAGTAGAATTTCTGCTTAGGTGCTGGTCTGTAGATACTCATCAATCATAGTGTGGCTCTGGAGTCCTTGAGGTAGTGGAGAGAATTTTCATTAAGCAGTTGAGACTTATTGAAATGAAAGTCCTCTATAGTATTTTGCACTTCCCTGAGGAAACAAGAAGAATGCAACTACGATTCTATTGTCAAGATGATCCCTGTAGCTATCGTGTGAAGAAGCATACACTGCATCCATGGCAGATTGAAGCACCATTCTGGTGACCAGGCTGCCAATTTCCAAGTTAGCCTGGAAATGGGCATGATCCTGCTGAGGAAGATTGTTGCAAACTCCTACAATTTACTGTCATTAAGAAAGTGACAAAGAGTCCTGTGGCACCTTATAGACTAACAGACATATTGGAGCTCCAATACAGGACTCTTTGTCACTTTTTACAGATCCAGACTAACACAGCTACCCCTCTGATACTTGTAACTAAGAAAGTCATATTTGGCCAATAAGGTCTCGTAATTGGAAATTTGGAATGGGATACTAGCCGTTGAGAAGACTTGTACCCCAGAAGGTCCAGTGGCTTACCACAGAATCATAGAATATTACATTTAGAAGGGACCTCAGGAGATCATCTAGTCCAATCCCCTGCTCAAAGCAGGATCATCCTTGCCTGCCGAGGATGGTGTTGCCTTATCCACTCCAGGGGAGTGGGGACCAGAGAAAAACAGTTTGCCAAAGTCCCTTAATTCCTAGAACAAACACGACAGTAGAAACAACAAGAAAAGATGTATATTTCTAAAACGTTTGTTTTAATGAATCCGAGAGAGAAGAGAGGATGCTAGTAGTTCTGTCTAGGACCATATGGTGGTGAGAAGGAACTGAAAGCATGGTCAGTCTGCTCCATCCTTTATTATCTTTGATAAAACCATGATGTGGAGCGGGGGCACATGAATATACCAACGGACACTACTACTTTCAAATTATCAAGATCTGGACCCATTACATCATGTTTTTTAGCCTGTCTTCTGGTTTCCGAATTCCCCCTGCAATCACCATTGTGTGGGTGAAAATCACAGCTCTCCCACCCCCTCAACTCCGCCCACCCACTGCACATCATTTCTGCACTCCCAGCTTAACTTTTTCTCAACTTCGCTAATCCAGCTCTGCTCCTCCTGCAGCTGTGTATGGTCTACGTACTCCCAAGCATGAACCCCACTTAGAGTTCTCAGTCACAAGGCACAGACTGAAGGAGTTTACAGAAACTGGGATGTTCCAGGCCTGCAGTCAGAATGGCATACAGATAACATAGCTTATACAATGTGTATTTGACTTAGTTCAGCACACAGGGAGCACTAGAAATTAAAATATCGTATCATTTCCAGAGTGTTATTCTGTGCGAGTGGAACATACAAAAATCAGTGGGGACTTACCCATTTGGTCCAGTATTTCATCTGAGAAAGACAAAAGTGAACTTGTCAACAGAAGAACTTATTTTAATGTACAAGTTGAGAGAATAACTTAGTTTTCCAAATTCAAAAATCAGTTGGGACTTACCTATTTGATCCAGCAATCCCCCTGGAAAAGGAAAAAAAGTGATTGACTTTTAAAAAAAAATAGAAATTATTTTATGTACAAGTTGAGAGAATAGCTCTGATTCCCAGATTGAGCAATCATTCACCCTGATCCCCTCCCAGTCAAATTTCCCTGTCCTTCCCCAGCACAAACTGCCTAGCCCTACCTGTAGCTTCTCTCCTGAAATAGACAGTCACAGACCCCTACAGAAATGCAGCAATATCTCAGATCTCAGTCTGTAAACTTCCTTCTCATGATGGTGCCAGATTTACACCCATGGAATTGTAATAATCATTTGTTCATTCACAGAAAATGTGTATGTTGGGCACTGGCCCCATGAGCTGTCCTCTCACAACCCCACCAATGTACTTTCACCTGCTCTGGAGAGACATCTTCTAGGTGTTGGAGGGGAGTGTAGAGTCCAGGACTCATTCAGTTCTTGATCTGAATTCTGAGTTGTTCAGTCAATGAGGCTGCTTATCCCTCTTTCCCTATATTTGTATGAATGAAACATACAAAAAACAGTGGGGACTTACCCATTCGCACTTGTACTTTAAGAAAGAAAATAGGGAACTTTCAGAAAAGGAACTTATTTTAATGAACAAATTGAGAGAATAGCTTAGTTTCCCAGAGTAAGAAATCATTCAGTGTGAGCCCTTCACAGTCAATCCCTTCCCAAGTCTAACTGTCTATCCCTGTAGGTACTCCCTGTCCTGAAATAGACAGTCACAATTCTCCACATAAATCCATCAACATTTGATGTACATTTCCTTCTCATGATGATAGAGTGATGGACCAGTAGGACCTTGCAGATCACTGCAGTTTAGGAAGTCCCCATGCTCGTGGAAACAGTTGAATATCTCACATCTGTAGTCCCCCTGGCAGTCCTTCAAAAGGCCCCAGTGACGCACATGATGAGTATCTGCATGTCAGGGACAGCAACTCTGTTTTGGCCTCTCTTGTTTGCCATCTAGCTGATCACAGTTGGTTTGGATGACTTCACAGAGAGCCTTCACCTTTGTATCTATCTGTGACTCAGTGGGGAAAGATACAGTATGGCCACTATGGATGATTTCAAAGAATCCCTGTGCCACAGCCAGGTGAAGCCTTTTCTCCAAATGTGCACAGTATCATCAGCTCCTTGCTCTGTTATGCAGACAAAACCAGTGCTTACAGGTTGTGCTCATCTTAGTTTGAGACTACTTAAAGAAAGAAGCAGCACTGGCTTGCCTATCATGTTTTATTTGTATTTCTGTACATGTTTGGAGTGCAACAGCCCCCCTCCAAAAAAGACCTTTGAAGGCGTAGTCCATTTCATCTTCTCCCTTGATTAAAACTGAGTGGTCTAACTGACCCCATGACCTTTGTAGTGACTGTTTTTGGCTACACAGGTAGGATGATAAAGCCAGTGTAGGAAGATTGGCTTCATTCTAATCTGATAATACTTAATGTATGAAAAGGTAAAGATTTCTAATGAAAACTTTTATTTACATTTTTGTGCATATTTGGGTCAGATAGATTGCAAATTGTTATGTAGGGCATTTACCAGATTTCTTGAATTAAAAGCAAAACTAAAAAAAAAAAGTTTCATGTCAACTTAAAACATTGTAGTCAACATAATATTTTCAAATTATTTGTTTATATGAAAAAAAAATTTAAAAAATCAAATCAAACTGGATTTTTTGTTCCATCCTCCCTCCAAACCAAAATATCCATTATTCATTCAGCTCCAAATGCCAGGCACCATTAAGTGTCACAGATCTCCCACAACCTTAAACTGAGTAAACTAATATTGTTACTGGGAAGGTCACATACATGTCCTCTGAATGTAACTGTTCAGATATCAATTCAAACCTACTCTTTTTCTTGTTCTTTGATTCTGAAAGAAAAGAAAAAAGAAAAGAAAAGCCTCATGTTTAAGGATATTCACACACTGATTTGCATATAACCTAGGCCAGCGGTTTTGAAACTGGGTTACATGAACGTCTAGGGGTATGCAATCTCTCATCAGGGGATATGCAAGTAAAATCCTGTAATGGTGGACAACATATTCTATTTAGTAAGAAATTGCAATCTAATTATAGGCATGTTATGAGCCTCTCTCAAATGGGGGTACATGGTACACTACATTATTTGGAAAAGGGTACGCAGCCTAAAAATTTGAAAACCACTGACCTAAGCAAATGAATTACACAACATTCTGTACATAATACATAATTTCAAATGTCTCAAACAGCCACCAAGGTGTGCCAGGAATAGCACTGGTACGTCAGCTTCATAGCTGCCAAACTTCCAATACTTCATTGGTTGACAAGCCCCTCTCACCCTCCCTGGCCATGCCCCCAGATCAGCCCCATCCCTACAAATAACCCCGTTATCTCCACTCATTCCTCCTCCCACCACTCTCAGAATATATTGCATAGAAGATATGGTGGGGCTTATAAAAGCCTCCAAATGAAGTGGCTTGAAATGATGTCCCATTTGTGGCATTCACTAGTCTCTGGGAACAAAGGGAGGAAAAAGGGCTGCTTTGCTCCCGTGGCCTTCCTGGGGCTGCAATGAAGAGGGAAGGAAGGACTCCTGCTCATCTGTATTCTGGCTGCTGTTCCCCAGGGCAAATTTGCTAGCTCAGTGCTGGGGACAGTGATTATGGAGCTGTGCATCACAACAAGTCTTTCCAAGAGTGTATCCCATCCATCTGTATTCTACTGAAAGCACCTCAGGGCTGGGACTGTGTCGCTCTCTGCAGGATAAAAACAAACTATCCCAGTATGACAAATAAAACACTGGATGTTTTCCTGGCCCACTGATCATCACATACAGATCAAAGCAAATACAGTTTATTAAACAGCAATCAATTAAAAAAAAGAATAAGAAAAAATGGGAAAGGTTAAGGGAAAACACATCACCCCACTCTGTGGCAGGGGACATCACAAACAGTGTCTTTGGAATGTCAGGGCAGTTCACAGTCTGTTCCTTGTAGAGACCAGGCCTCCTTCTCAGGCCCTGGCCGTGCTGCAGGGATGCTGTGGGTCTGACACTTGCTGTGGTAGTGGCCACACGCCTCCAGGCTCTAGGTGGCAGGACCCTTCTTCCCAGCGTTGCCCCCACAGTCAGGGTTACGATTCCCCCTCCCAGCCTGGCCGGCAAGGCCTCTTGGCTGCTGGCATTTCCCTGTGCTGGGCCTCTGCCCAGAGCCTCCCTGGCTGTCCCCAGCTGCTCACCACGCCCGGCTCCAGACTGCTCTAGCCCCAGTTCCACAACTCTAGCTCTAGTTCCACTCTGTCTCAGCACTGATGCTGCTGCTCTGCCTCCAGCCTCCTGGGCTGCTTCTCTGGCTCCTCCAGCTCTGTGGCTGCAACTCTGCTCCCAGCACAAGTTTGCTCTCTTGGCTTTGTCTCTGGCTTTGTGGCTGCAGCTCTGTTTTCAGCACAGCTTGGGCCCCTTTTCTCTCCTTAGCTCGGCCCCATTCTGTTTGTCTGACCCAGGCAATTCCAGCTCACACAGAGGATGGGACCTCTCTGACCCCCTGACTGCCTCATTAGCCTGTCTGCCTGTCTGACCTGGAGCATTGGCCTCTCCACAATGCCTCTGGGGACTGTGAGTCTCAGGGTCCTCATTTCTCATTGCCCCATCCCCTTCCTTTTGGTACTGGGAGCTAGCCAACCAAAATCCCTCACTGAATTTTAGTGAGGATCCTGCAGTCCCCTTACACAAAGAGGAGCCCTGGGAAAAGCAGGTGAATGGAGGTGGCACCATTCTTTGTTGGCTGTTCAATCCCTGTGATAGCAATATGTGAGAGATGCCCCACTCCAAAAGGACTGAGGATAATGGGACTTCACTCCTATTGAGAACTAGGGGAGATGACAGCCGTTTTGTAAGAGAAGAGTTAAAGAATCCTTCAGTAATCATCATGTGCTGATGAATAAACTTTGATTTAGAAGAATAATGGAAAAAAATGACCATTAATTCTAAAAACCATCTTTTTCCCTCTCAATAAAATAAAATACATTTCAAAGGCTACTCTTTCCCTCTGCCACACAACAGTTTATGGGGTGGTCCTCTGAGATTTGGGGACATGGACATGGCTAACTAACCCTCCTGTTAGCCAATCTTGGTGCCAGCATACATATTGGGCATTCTAATGAACAATGTAGGAGAAAAGAGACCAAAACATTTCTTGCTGTTAGACTTGGATGAAAGTCCTGAAGAAAATTTAATAATGTCATTCTTAAAAATATTATTCTGAATGAGACTTTACCCTCTAGGCCTTGGACTCTATCTGAAAGAAAAATCCACATGGGAACTTTATTAGTTGTTTCTAATGAGAGTTTGGAGCAGGAATTATAAACATATTTTTCCATCTGCCTTCTTTTTGCCGTGCAGTAAATTCAGTTTATAAAGAACAACTCCTCTGACCTATTTCAGAAATAGCCAGCATACGGCTGCAGTCTTATATTTATGTATCTCTTCTCTGACATTATTAAACCATTTAATCTATTATTATTATTTATTGTTATAACATTCTGCAGCAGGAAAGGACAAAGTTTAGACATAGCCAGGATGCCAGGATCTTGAAAGAGGGCTCCATTGAAGGAAGTGCCAAGGTTAAAGACCTGAGTGGCAAGGTAATTACAAAAGGAAAGATGGGGGAAGGCTTGGGGGAAGATTCATTTTGTTTGGGTCATGGAGAGTTAAACCCTTCAAATTAAGTCCCAATTTATGAAATAATGGAGAAATTAATCATGGTACTGTGAGTTTCAGTAAACAGACTTCTCAGTACCAGATAATTTTTGGAGGTAGCACAGAGCTGATGAAATCCCAAATTCATTTCTATCACTGCTCTGGAAGGGTCAGTATCTACCCACAACTAAACCAAACCACAGGTGAACCTGAGGGTTGAATTTGGCCAGTTCAGTGTAACTGTTCAGTTAGAAATGAACAATGATTTGGTTCCATCTTGTCTGTACTTGTCAAATATTTCAGCATGCGCATATGTTTAACCATGTTTGGCTAAGAACTATTCTCAGTGGTAAATTATTTAATGGCACTTTCCACTGATTAATAGAAAAGAAATTGCTTATCAATCACTTCTCCCTATTAGCCAATCTAATGAGAAAGACTGGAATAAAAAGCAGAATTAAAAATATTTAATACATATTTCCATGACACAAAAAGAGTTTTCTTGTAATTGTTGAAAAATCAGTCCAAACTTACCATGCTTCTCTTTGTCTGGGATAGAGAAAAACAAAAATAGATTGTCATCATGAATCGAAGTAAAGAGGAAATTACCATGTGCTATTATTTCTATCAAAACACTTGTTCCATTTTCAGAATGTTAGAGTAATGTTAATAAGTAAAAATACTTGTATGCATTTTTTCTGAGACGTGGGAGACCCTGACTCAATTCACCCCTCAGCTGCCTGATGAGAAGATAGTTGAACAGGGGTCTCTCATCTCTCAGGGGTATCTCATTTCTTTATTTAATTACTGTAGAAGGGCTTCAACAGGAGACAGTGAGGGAGTCCCAGGTAAGAATATCTTAGTGATTAGGGTACTCACATGAGAGGTGGAAGATTTCTCTTCAAATCTCTTATTAGGTAGGGCTTCTGGCTCTTCATTCTTCCCATCCACCCACTCTCCACCATTTTGTGTGGAGTTCAGCATACCTAGATTACACCTAACATGTTGGGCCCTGTGGATTGTGCATGATGAAGAATGTCTATCTTCCCTTTGCTTTAGGATTGCTCTGGTGCTTATGCAGGAGATAAATGGCCGGATGCCTAAAGGTAGGCAGCGGAGCATATTCCCATTGGCAGAAGTTTAGGCAGCGAGGGAAATTTTATCCCAAATTTTTAGCACTGAGTAAGCGCATGCATGGTTTAGCTCCAGCTAAGTGGGGGTTTTGTGGATCTCAGTGATGCTAAAATAGGGGATAGGTTCCTAAGTCCCTTTATGGATCTGACCCTAAATGATTTAGGAGCACAAGTCCCATTGACTGTCAGTGAAAGTTGTGCTCCTACATCATTCAGGCACTTTTGGAAAGTCCACCTTATATAATCCATGTTTTACACACAATAGAGAAACAAAGCCTCTTAGTTAACCTTGTGTCAAGGAATCTATTCCACCATCCAAAAGGCCAGTGAGAATGAGGTTTAATAAAACCCTATTAAATATAGCAAATTATTTCTGAAAGGAAGTCGTAGAAGCAAGTAATATATGGTACAGAACTGGATGATGGAAAACTCATCACTACTAATTAAACTTCAGAAACCAATGTATACAGTACTTACTATTTCCCATCTTTGCCTTTTCTGAAAGAGAAAAACAACCTTTTCAACATATACATATAGTTTTCAATCTAAAGGAGTTAAAAACAAGGCATCTTACTCAGAATCCAAAAAGTTTGCTATATCAAAGGACTCATAGTAACAAAAGTTACAGTACAGTAATGTTCTGACCCAGCACCAGTGTTACCTGGGGTTTTCAGAACCCAAAATAGTGGTAATTTAACTGTTTCACTCCAGGCAGTGTCAGGAATAAATCAATGGGAACACCTAGTCTGTATGATAAATGATTAAAACAAGTATGCTCTTATTTAAAACTTATTTAGGTATGCTCTTATTTAAAACTTCAAATTATTAGATTTAAGCACACACACTCATACACAATAGGTGTAAGATATCCCAGTCATAGTCATCCACAGTCTGGGATAGTTTTCAGTGATTAACAGTTGGACTTCCATGGGCCCTTTTTCCATCCAGCTAATGGGGAGTTTAGCTGAAGAAAAGCTCCCTCAGACTGCTCTGAGGCATTTACTTGTACCTATTTTCTTATACCTAAATCTAACAAAACATAATTTATAGTGACTTCTAATGGGTCAGCATAAAAGACGGTTACTCACCTTTGTAACTGTTGTTCTTCGAGATGTGTTGCTCATATCCATTCCAATTAGGTGTGCGCGCGCCGCATGCACGTTCGTCGGAGACTTTTTACCCTAGCAACACTCGGTGGGCCAGCAGGTCGCCCCCTGGAGTGGCGCCGGTATGGCGCCTGATATATACCCCTGCTGGCCCACCCGCTCCTCAGTTCCTTCTTGCCAGCTACTCCGACAGTGGGGAAGGAGGACGGGTGTGGAATGGATATGAGCAACACATCTCGAAGAACCACAGTTACAAAGGTGAGTAACCGTCTTTTCTTCTTGGAGTGCTTGCTCATATCCATTCCAATTAGGTGATTCCCAAGCCTTACCTAGGCGGTGGGGTCGGAGTGAGACGTTGCGGACTGTAAAACCGCTGCGCCAAAAGCGGCATCGTCTCTAGCTTGCTGTACCAGCGCATAGTGTGATGTGAAGGTGTGCACAGAAGACCATGTGGCCGCACGGCAGATTTCCTGTATGGGGACATGAGCCAAAAACGCGGCCAAGGAAGCGTGAGCCCTGGTAGAATGGGTGGTAAGGGGTCCCGTTGGCACACTGGCCAAGTCATAACATGTCCTGATGCAGGACGTGACCCAGGATGCGATACGCTGGGAGGAGATTGCCATGCTTCTCATGCGTTCTGCTACTGCCACAAACAATTGTGGTGAACGCCGGAAGGGTTTTGTTCTCTCAATGTAGAACGCGAGAGCTCTTCGGACATCCAAGGAGTGGAGCTGTTGCTCTCTTCGGGATGAATGCGGCTTTGGGTAAAAGACTGGCAGGAAGACGTCCTGGTTAATATGGAAGGCGGAGACGACCTTAGGGAGGAACGCCGGGTGCGGTCGCAGCTGTACCTTGTCCTTATAGAACACCATATACGGAGGGTCCACGGTCAGAGCCCGAAGCTCCGAGACTCGCTGGGCTGACGTAATAGCGACTAGGAAGGAAACCTTCCAGGATAGGTACAGCAGCGAGCATGTGGCTAAGGGTTCGAAGGGGGGCGCCATGAGCCTGGTTAGAACCAGGTTCAGTTTCCAAGTAGGGGTAGGCCGTTTGACCTGAGGGTAGAGTCGCTCCAGGCCCTTGATAAATCTTGACACCATTGGGTGAGAAAATACGGACTTGCCAGCCTCGCCTGGGTGGAAGGTGGATATAGCCGCGAGGTGGACGCGTAGAGAGGAGATCGCCAAGCCCTGCTGCTTGAGAGACCACACGTAGTCCAAGATGGTGGGGACTAGCACGGCGAGTGGGTCGTGGCCGTGCTGACTGCACCAGCAGCAGAAGCGTTTCCATTTCGCTATGTAGGTTGAATGCATGGAAGGCTTCCTGCTGCCCAACAACACTTGTTATACTGCATCGGAACAGCGCAACTCGGACTGGCTTAACCAGCCAGGAGCCATGCAGACAGATGGAGGGACTGTAGATCCGGATGGCGCATCCTGCCGAAGTCCTGCGTGATCAGGTCCAGCCAAAGAGGTAGGGCAATCGGATTCGCCAGGGACAGATCGAGCAGCATGGTGTACCAAGGCTGCCGCGGCCACGCCGGAGCGATCAGGATGAGGCGGGCCTTGTCTCTCCGGACCTTGAACAGGACTCGATGGACGAGAGGGAAGGGTGGAAAGGCATAGCAAAGACGACCCGTCCATGGTATGAGGAACGTGTCCGACAGGGAGCCCGGGGAGCGACCTTGTAGAGAGCAGAACACCTGGCATTTCCTGTTCAATCTGGAGGCGAACAGGTCTATCTGGGGAAACCCCCACCTCTGGAAAATGACATAGAGGACGTCCGGACTGATGGACCATTCGTGGGACAGAAAAGATCTGCTCAGGTGATCCGCAAGGGTGTTCCGCACTCCTGGGAGAAAGAAGGCCACTAGATGAATAGAGTGGGTTATGCAAAAGTCCCACAGACGTATTGCTTCCTGACACAGCGGGGAGGACCGGGTCCCTCCCTGCTTGTTGATGTAATACATGGCCGTTGTGTAGTCCATGAATACCGCAACACAACGACCGTGCAAATGGCGTTGGAATGTCTGGCATGCTAGGCGAACGGCCCGTAGCTCCCGCACATTGATGTGGAGAGTCAACTCTCTCTGTGACCACAGACCCTGTGTAAGCAGGGTCCCCAGGTGCGCACCCCAGCCCAGCGATGATGCATCCGTTGTCAGGGACACTGAGGGCTGTGGGGCGTGAAACGGTAGGCCTGCACACACTTGGGAGGGAGTTGTCCACCAGCCTAGGGAGCCTAGAACATTCGGTGGAATCGTTACGATTGTGTCTATGGCATCCCTGCCTGGTCGATAGACCGAAGCGAGCCAGGTCTGCAACAGGCGCATGCGGAGTCTTGCATGTCTGGTAACGAAGGTGCATGCGGCCATGTGCCCCAGGAGAGCGAGGCACGTTCAAGCAGATGTGATTGGGAAGGCCCGCAGGCTTGTGACCATGGACACTATGGCATGGAATCGGTGCCGGGGGAGGCTGGCCGTCACGAGGTTGGAGTCCAGCACTGCCCCTATGAATTCTATGCTCCGCGTAGGCACCAAAGTGGACTTGTTCGGATTGATGGTCAGACCTAGGCTTGCAAACAGCTCCGTGATGATGGTGATGTGCCCGGTCACCTGCGCTTCCGACGTGCCTCGAATGAGCCAGTCGTCGAGGTAAGGGAAGACATGGATACGACAAAGTCGCAGGGCAGCAGCGACGACCGCCATACACTTGGTGAATACCTGGGGGGCCGAGGAGAGCCCAAAGGGGAGGACCGTAAACTGGTAGTGGTCCTGATTCACCACAAAGCGGAGATACCGTCTGTGCGGGGGGAAGATCGCAATGTGGAAGTACGCATCCTTCATGTCGAGAGCGGCGTACTAATCTCCGGTATCCAGGGAAGGGATGATGGTTCCTAAGGTTACCATGCAGAACTTGAACTTTTTGATGAATTTGTTCAGGCCTTGCAGGTCCAGGATGGGTCGTAGGCCCCCTTTCGACTTGGGGATTAAGAAGTACCGGGAATAAAACCCCTTGCCCCTTAGCTCCCTTGGCACCTCCTCTATAGCCCCAATGGACAGGAGCTTGCGAACCTCCTGGACGATAAGTTGCTCGTGAGAGGGGTCCCTGAAGAGGGACGAGGAGGGAGGATGGGAGGGGGGTGGAGAAACAAACTGAAGATGGTAACCACACTGCACCGTGTTCAGGACCCAACGATCTGAAGTCAGCTGGGACCATGACGGTAGGAAGTGGCGGAGGCGGTTGAGGAAATGAAGTGGATCCAGAGAGGGGATTGGTAAGCTGCTCTCGGGCGCACTTGCAAAAGTTCACCTTGGGTCCCTGTGGTGGCTTTTCGGACCCGGAAGTGTTACCCCTTTGAGGACCTGACTGCCGTCTACGGTTTGGCCGGCCTCGCCTCCGGTTGAAATCTTGTCTGGGGCGAGGCGGGGGGTAAGTGCGCTGATGGTAGGGGCGGAATGGCCTTCTCTGAGTCTGGGGCGTGTGCATTCCCAGTGAACGCATGATGACCCGGTTATCCTTCAGGCTCTGTAGCCTGGGATCCATCTTTTCAGAGAAGAGGCCCTGCCCGTCGAATGGCAGGTCCTGGATTGTGTATTGTAGCTCCAGCGGTAGTCCGGAAGACTGCAGCCACGATATACGGCGCATGGCTACGCCCGACACCAGAGTCCTCGCTGCTGAATCTGCGGCATCTAAGGACGCCTGTAGCGAGGTCCTGGTGACCCTCCTGCCCTCTTCCAGGAGAGATGAAAATTCCTGGCGTGAGTCCTGGGGGAGCAGCTCTGTAAATTTGCCGACAGCCTCCCAGGTGTTGTGGCTGTAACGGCTCAGGAGGGCCTGCTGGTTCGCCACATGGAGCTGAAGGCCTCCAGCAGAATAAATTTTACGGCCCAGCAAGTCCATGTGCCTGGCTTCCCTGGATTTTGGTGCAGGAGCCTGTTGGCCATGGCGTTCCCGCTCGTTGACTGATTGTACCACCAAGGAGCAGGGAGCGGGGTGTACGTAGAGGTACTCATACCCCTTGGATGGTACCATATACTTCCTTTCCACTCCACGGGCAGTGGATGGAATGGAGGCCGGAGACTGCCAGATGGTGTCCGCCTTTGCCTGGATCGACTTAATGAAGGGGAGGGCTACCCTGGTCGATGCCTCCGCCGAGAGGATGCTTACTACCGGGTCCTCTACTTCCGAGACTTCCTCTACAGGAAGGTTTATGTTCTGGGCAACTCGTCTCAGCAGGTCCTGATGTGCCCGGAGATCAATCGGCGGGGGCCCTGATGAAGATGTGCCCACTACCGCCTCATCCGGGGACGAGTACAAAGACACCCCAGGGAGGAGCGGTTCTTGCACGGAAGCCTCGTCCAGAGGGGCCTCCGTTTCCCGGGCATCCTGCTGCACCAGGGGATCCGTGGGGTCTTCCTCCATACCTGAGGTGGGGGGGCGACTGACTGTGGCCTCTGGTGCACGACGCTCCAATGGGTTGGAGCGAGCTTGTCCCAAAGGTTCGCCCTGGGCTTGGTGGTATGCCCAGGGCGTCCAAAAGGACCATTGAGGTGGACCCTGGTCCGTGCGGGAGTGAACATCCGAACCCCCGTAAGAGGCGCTGTCCATATGGGAAGAAGCGGACGAGTGCCTCGAAGGCCCTGGAGGAGCCGTCGATAACTGTGGCAGGCCTCTGCGCATCCCGACGTCGCTGCGCGGTGCCGGTGAACGGTACTGGGAGTCATGGCGGTACCGCGATCTAGACCGGGACCTGCTACCAGCTCGGTGCCGGGAGGTCGACCAGTGCCAGCCACGGCCGTGCCGGGATCGGCTGCGGTAGGAACGTCGGGGCCGCGATCTAGACCGGTGCCGAGAGTAGTACGACAGCGACCGGGATCTTGAACGGTGCAGCGAGTACGACCAGTGCCACAGGTAGCGGTCTCGAGACTGCGAGCGGCTTCTAGATCTCGAGCGGCGACGCTGGGAGTGGTCCCTCGATTTGGAACGGGACCAATGCCCGGTAGTACCCGGCGAATGCGGCCGTACCATGGCGGGCTTGCCCATCGATTGGATAACCCGCACCAGCGGTGCCGGGGGTTAGGGCAGCTCGGGCTCTGTCAGTGCGATGAGGTCGCGTGCCGCTGAGAAGGTCTCCGGCGTGGAGGGCGCGACAAGCTCGACCCCTGTCCTCACTGGGGAGCTGAAAGGCACCGGACTCAACGATCTCTGAGGGGCCGGAGTCGACGGTGCGACGATGCTCGGTGCCGCGGCGGATGACGGTGCCGGGCGGTCAGGTTTTGAGGCACGCTCTGACTGTGGTGCAGTTGCAGGCACCGCAGGAGCCCTGTGCTTTTTGCTCCTCGGAGAGAGGGAGCGGTGCTGGCTAGGGTGCTGGGCTGGTGCCGAGTGGGAAGTTGAAGCCTTCGCCGGCGCTGGGCGGTCTGGAGCGGAGATGACACTTGGTCCCGGTGCCGGGGTCGGTGCCGATGGTGGGGGAGTCAGCGCTGCCTCCATCAGGATCTGCTTCAGGTGACTGTCCCGCTCCTTCTTCGTTCGGGGCTTGAACGCCTTGCAGATCTGACACTTGTCCACAAGGTGGGACTCGCCTAGGCACCTCAGGCAGGCGTCATACGGATCTCCTGTTGGCATTGGCCGATGACAGGCCGCACAAGGCTTAAAGACGGGTGAACTGGGCATAGGCCCCGGCACCGTGGGGAGGAAAAAGGGGCGAACCCCCGATCCTCAGTATAACTATTTACAACTACACTTAATTAACTTTATAACTACGACTATTACTATAATAACTGAACTATATACACTAAACTGCAGAAGAGTGAAATGCTAGGGAGGTGGAGAACGGCTAGCCGTGCTCCACAGTTCCAACAACCGACATGGGCGGTAAGAAGGAACTGAGGAGCGGGCGGGCCAGCAGGGGTATATATCAGGCGCCATACCGGGGCCACTCCAGGGGGTGACCTGCTGGCCCACCGAGTGTTTCTAGGGTAAAAAGTCTCCGAAGAATGTGCACGCGGCACGTGCACACCTAATTGGAATGGATATGAGCAAGCACTCGAAGAAGAATAACTTTTACTGGGTTACTATTTTTTTTATTTTAACAAACTATTTTTAAACAGTTTTAGTATTTTTAGACATAACAATGTATTAGGGGCATCTAAAGGTAAGGTTATTATTTAGTTACTCTTTAAATAATGTTGTTTGTTTTTATTTTAATTAATGAACTGTGACCATGCAACTGTTTAAAGTTGTTTCACAAAAGTCTAAAATTATTTCTAGCTTTACAATGTTTAGTTTTCAGCCAGCGGTGGCTGCACACACAAAATAGCTGGCTGGAGTAATGTCAAGTTCTGAGGTACACGCAGAAATATCAAATTCCAAGGCAACACCAGCACCAGATGAATGAGTTTAATGATATAAGGATCTCAGACATTCTTCATTCATTATGTAATTCTGAATCCTGCAGGTGGAACTCTGAGAGCTTGTTGGAAGTTGAGTCTTGGGAATTTTTCAAACAATCAGTATAGCAGCTGCAATTTATTCAAATTCCTGAGGGTTTATTGGCTCTCTGAATGCATCTTCTGTTCTGTATAAGTTTATCTTTCAGTCTAAAAAAGAATATACATTCAGATTGGAAATAAGGTGTAAATTTTTAATGATGAGAGTAATTAACCATTGGAAAATGTATCAAGGGTGATGGTGAATTCTTCATCACTGACTATTTTAAAATTAAGATTGGATGTTTTTTTCTAAAAGGTCTGCTCTAGGAATTATTTATTATTTTAGGGAAGTTCTCTGACCTGTGCAGTACAGGAAGTCATCACGGTTTATCACAACGGGCCATTCAGAACTTAGCATCTACAAATCTATGACTATATTATGATACACTGTATGGTAATGCTCTTATTTTGTCATTCCATTCCAGCAAGAGAGACACCACATATTCTATACAATTTTAGGTAGGCAATAATCTGAGAGACCTTGTGTTAAAAGTTCTCCCCAAGAAACTCTGCAGTCTTCTGACATGGCACATCCAAAGTTGCCAGGCTGTCAACCAGTTTTGACACCATACAGGTTAAACAGTTGTTGGCTATAATTTAAACAATGTTTTCCCTAATCTGAGCCAAAGACAGTACAAAATGATTGAAATATATTCAAAAATATATTGAAAGGAGTAGTGAAAGCCTCATCTAGTTTACATATAATAAACAAGTGAAAATGTTTAAAAGGCCCAACAGTACCATGTATTTTATCTTTGAATTACACATGAAATTTCTATACAACTCAAAAGTCTGATCTGTTTAGTGCATATTATGCATCAAAATTTTCCTCATTTACCATGCAAACAGATAATGGGCAATAAGCAGCCACATATCTATTTTGATAAATTTACTGTGGCAAAAAGTTACCTTACTCCCTAATTTATCTATCATCAGCAATAATCGTGGTTCACTATGGCTATTAATGTGTTCCATTTTAACTTCAGGCAAAATATTTCAGTGATACATGCATGATATTTTAAATTAATTTATTCTTAAATATTCATAGTTGCATGTGTTTTCTTGGCAAACATCATATTTACCTTATTGGTAGCATTGTAGAAAAATAGCACAGAAAGTCTTTACATCCTACAGTGAGGTTTTGATGTCTCAAATGATGATAAATGTAATTTGAAATAGAACAGGGTAGGAACACAATCAAAGGTGCTTGTATCTAGGACCATCACATTTTCCTAACAACACAATTACTATTTATGAACTATTGAAAGCAAAGCAGTGAGCTTTGTCACCATGCAGATTTTCAGGACCCTCCCCCATTTTAATAAAAACAACACCTTTTCAGTTAACCTAGTACTGAGCCAGCCACTTGCACCAAATAAAAAGAGACTGTAGTAAAGTATGGAGTCTTTGGATTTGGCCTGTTAACATGTGTATTCATGCAGAACCAGTATGGTTCTGATCAAGAATAGTGATGAAGACCGAAAAAAAAACCTTTGTGATCATCTAAGAGTCACAGGAAATCCAGTTTTATAACTGAGTAGCACTGTTATATGCATCTAGCCACAGTGAAGAAAGAGTTCACTAAATCATTTACATATGTCAGGTGGGATAAAAACTGGGAATGTGCTCAAGAACCTGCCAGGAGAATCTAATGACTTCCCAATGATACAGGGTTTCACCCCACTAGCTATTGGCATTTTATAGACAAAAAGCACAGAGAAAGATCAAGAAAAGGCTGTGCTAAGTAGTCAGTATTACACAGGAAACAGGATAATTGACAGTTTATCTCTTCCAGCATCAGTTGCACACCTTGGACCAGTCCCAGGAAGACACTTGGTCAATATCCCTCCTCCCCCCCGCCACATTTGTATATCTGGAGCAGTTCTTCCTGCTATCTTCAGCATATGCAAGAAAGAGGAGAGATACATCAATTTGGCCCATACATGTAAGAAGGCTCAACTAGTCCATGCAGAAACTGTAGATGAAGGAAAGTTAAAGAGAATGCACAGCTGAAAGAGAATCAGGGCACTGTAATTCACACAGCAGCACAAGACTTTTTGTTTGGCAGTTAAAGTCTGATACTGTAAAATGTTACAAAGACAACACAAGATTTTTGACAAATTCAACAGATAAGGATAAACTCATTTGTGCTGAAGAGATGTACGGCAAAGCTGATGAGATATTCTGTGCCACTGTCATCTACCAGAGGCTCATTGTAGACCAGAAGGTACTGCGGATGACAAGACTTACCCAGATTTTCACTGAGCTTATAAAAAAGCATGAAGTTCTTGATGTTTCAAATTACAGGTGTAAGTAGAAAAAGAGAACCTGAGACATGAGGCCTGGTATAAGGAGCTTGGTATAAAGCCTAAGGCCTTAAATAAAGCCAAGCCTTACTGATATAAAGCAAAATTAGCAAGAATCAGGCTGTGAGAAAAAGTCAGGCCCTGTTACAAACACTGAACTGAGGGAAGAGTCCTGACTGGGACACATCCTCCCAGGAAAGACTGAAAAGAACATTAGGTGAGAGAAACCTTTGTTTTGAATTAATTTAGCATGCTAAATTAGGTATTAGTTTGCATTTTATCTTTTATTTCCTTTGTAACCATTTCTGACTTTTTTGCCTCATTATTTGTAATCACTTGAAATGTTACCCTTAAGACACTGCTTAGCCTAACACCCTGTTAGGGTTCCTTCCCCACTTTGAATCTTGGGGTACAGATATGAGGACCTGCATGAAAGACCCCCTAAGCTTATATTTCACCAGCTTCGGTTAAAAACTTTTTTAAGGTACAAATTCCTTTCCTTATTTTTGGATCGTATTACTGCTGCCACCAAGTGTTTTAAACAAACATTTAGGGAGGGGCCACTCGGAGCCCTATCCCCCAGCAAAAATATCCCCCAAAACCCCTTCATCCCCTTTCCTGGGGAGGCTTGAGAATAACCAATAGGTTAACAAAGAGAGCACAGACCAAATGTCTGGGTTTTAGGACACTGAAAATGAATTAGGTTTTTAAAAGAAGAATTTTCTTTAAAAAAAAATTTAAAGAATTACACCTGCTAAATTAGATTGGAAGATAACTTTAAAGGGTAAATAAAAAGATTTAAAAACCCAGAAGATTTTCATTTGACTTTGCTTTCCAGTTACAAAACAGGAATAAAATTACCTCTTAGCATAGGGAAAATTTACAAGCTAAAACAAAAAATGATTTAACACATTTTCTTGCTATTACACCTCTCCTGTGATATAATGCTGTCCTCAGGAACCAAAAAAATCTTGCTGCATTATAAGTGAAACTGCGTTATATTGAACTTGTTTTGATACGCCAGAGTGCGCAGCCCTGCACCCTCTCCCCCTTCCCCAGGAGCACTGCTTTACCATGTTATATCTGAATTTGTGTTATATCAGGTCACGTTATGTGGGGGTAGAGGTGTACTTACAATTTTTGTAATTTTAGATGTATTATTTTAAGATCTTTTTAGAAGCTGGGTTACCTGCTTGGTCTCTTTTTTTGTCCTGAGAGGGAACACACAAAGAGAGCACAAACAACCCCTCCCACCCCAGATTTGAAAGTATTTTTTCCCCATTGGTCTTTTTGGTCAGGTGCCAACTAGGTTAATTGAACTGATTAACCCCTTATAGGTAAGGGGATTTTGTACCTTTGGCCAGGAGGGATTTTATGTTACTGCATACATAAGCATCGTTACCCTTCCCTTTATATTTATGACACGCCCCCCAAATCAGAGACGGTGCTGGACAGCCTGTTTTACACTGACTGTGATTTCTTTCTGGAGCTTTAGGAGAAAACAGAGTTAATAAGATGCATGCACCTTTTCATATACTACTGATTATACAAAAACTAATAGTATTTCCCACTTTTCAAGGGCAATTTTAACCAGTTGATTTTGGGAAACTTTTATGGGACAGTGCATCAGCCACTTCGTTAGAAGCTCCTGAAATGTGTTGTATTTTAAAACCTAAATTTTGGAGAGCTAAATTCCATCGAAGTTTTTTGTTATTTTTCTTGATGGTATGAAGCCACTTTAGTGCAGCATGGTCAGTTTGCAGGTGGAAATGCCTTCCCCAAAAGTATGGGCTTAGCTTTTTCAGAGCATACACAGTGGCATAACATTCCTTTTTGGTGAATGACCAGTGGCTTTTCCTTTCAGACAGATTTTTGCTGAGAAACACGACAGGATGAAATTCTTGATTCGGTCCTTTCTGCATTAAAACTGCTCCCACACCATGCTTGGATGCATCTGTGGTTAGTAGGAAAGGTTTGTCAAAGTCTGGGGCCCTGAGCACAGACTTAGACATGAGTGTCGATTTAAGCTGATTAAAGGCCTTTTGACGCTTTACAGTTAACTGAACTGCATTTGGCTGGTTTTTTTTGGTTAGATCTGTCAGTGGGATGGCGATTTGGCTGTAGTGCAGTACAAATTGCCTGTAATATATGGCCAAACCTCAGAAGGATTGGACCTGTCTTTTGGACTTTGGGACAGGCCACTTTTGGATAGCATTGGTTGATAGTTTTCTGACCCATCTGGTGTTTAAGGTAAGTTACTTTGTTTAGGCCTATTTGACACTTTTTAGCTTTAACAGTTAGTTCTGCCTTTCTTATGTGCTTGAAGACTTTCCAGAGATGCTGCAGATTTCTGCCCATGAATTAGAAAATATGGCCGCATTGTCAAGATAGGTGACTGCAGATTTTTCCAATCCCACTAGGAGACTATTTACAAGTTTTTGGAAGGTGGAGGGTTCATTTTGCAGCCCAAAAGGGAGCACATTAAATTTATACAGACCTATAGGGTAATGAAGGCTGACCTTTTCTTGGCAGATTCATTCAGTGACACTTGCCAGTACCCCTTGGTTAAGTCTAAGGTAGAGATGAACTGGACATGTCCCAATTTCTTCAATAGCTTATTTGTGCACGGCATTGAATAGTTATCTGGGCGAGTCACAGCATTTAGCTTATGGTAGTTCATGCAAAAGTGTATTTCCCCATCTGGTTTGGGAACTAGAACAACTGGAGATGCTCATGCACTGCTGGAGGGGTGATTACACTCACTTGCTGTATGTTCTGGATCTGCCGTTTTATAGCAGTTTTGGCTTGAGGAGCCACCCGGTAAGGTTGTGGTCTAATTGGGCAAGCATTACGTGTATCAATGGAATGGTATGCCCTTTTGGTCCGTGATGGGATGGCTGAGAACATCAGTGCAAAACTAATGCACAGCTCCTAGATCTGCTGTTGCTCCATATGTCCAAGTGTCATTGAGAGGATTACCTCTTTCATGCCACAGTCATTTTTTTTTATAGTAGAAACCTTCAGGCCACTTTAGTGTCATCTCCTTCCTGAGCTGTAAACTGACAAACCTTGAATTCTCTGGAATAAAAGGGCTTTATTAACAGGGTACACTTTAGGATTTACGTTTGAGGTGGTTAATGCTTTGAGATAGTTAACTGCTTCCAGGCACTTTTGGGCGATAAATGGCCCTTCCCAATATGCTTTCATCTTATGGGCCTGGAGCGCCTTCAAGACCATGACCTGGACCCCTACTTTGAAGGAACACTTTTTGGCATAGTTATTATACCAGGCCTTTTTCTTTTCCTGAGAATTTTTAATGTTTTTGTTTTTTTTTTTAGCAAGAGCTAAAGAGTTTCAGAGGGTGTTTTTTAGGTTGTTTTCAAAGTTCAGAATGTTAGTTCCTGGAGATGGCATAAACCTCTCCCATTGCTGCTGCACCAACTGTAATGACCCCTTAACCTCACGGCCATACACAAGTTCAAAGATGAAAACCCTAAAATGGGATGTGGTACAGCCCTGTAGGCAAAAAGCAACTGCTGCAACACTATGTCCCAATTAATGGAGTGCATATTTATGAATTTACGTACCATGGCTCCCAAAGTTCCATTAAACTTCTCCACCAGGCCATTTGTTTGATGGTGCTAAGGGGTGGCAACCAAGTGGTTCATTCCATGAGCTTCCCAAAGGCCTCCTACTACTTCAGTTGACTGCCTGTTCTCCTCAAGTGGGTTCAGGGAAGGGGCCTTAGTTACGCCCTTAAGAGGCTGATATCTTCCCTCACTCAGGCCCAGCTACCAGCCTGCTTATTTGTCCCCTTCAACTGAGTGTTGAGAGCCACTATGGCTGGCACAGTACAGCAGTCATGAGTGAAAGAAGAAAACACCTCTCTGGGGCAGCATTGAGAAAAAGAAAGAAAGAAAAGGAAGTTTTTCTATCTAAGCAGGAAGAAGCTCTCCTGAGATACATAGACATATATGTTCACAGCAAGACTTCCAGTCCCAGTGAATATGTGAGTGGTGAGGAGATGCCTGATCTTCCAGTTAATCAGAGTGCAGGTGACCTGGCAGCTACTGCACCATCCGTATCTCCATCTGAAATGGATGTAAACATGCACATTGCTGAAGAAAAGTGTAGATCAGAGAAGAGTGTAGTGGAGGTACACAAGAAATAGCTGATGCTGAGTTTAGTTCCTTAAATTTAGATGATCCAGGACAGTGGACCCACTTGAGCAGTAGCCTGGGGGACTTGCTTGTACTGCATGGGCCACAGCAAATGAAAAACTTCGTGTTTCCCAAAGACAATGAAAATAGAAGTTTCCATCCAACACATTAATGGCTTGAAATCCCCAATGGTGACAAAGTGGAGAGGCCATGACTTATGTACTCAAAAACCCAGAATGCTGCATACTGTTTTTTCTTGCACACTCTTCCAGTCTAATGTTCCATCCACACTGGGTTCTACAGGAACAAAGGACTGGAAAAATCTGGCTAGGAATCTGGCATGCAATGAGAAAGCAGCAAATCACCAGAGAGCTTTCCATAGATGGAAAGAGCTTGAGATGAGACTAAGGTTAAATGCCACCATAGATGATCAGCATCAATAGAAGATTGCATCAGTCTCTTTACTAGCAAAATGTGCTGAAAAGGCTCATTGCCATAGTGAAAATGCTTGCTACTCAAAACCTAGCACTGCATGGCACTTCAGATCAGCTATGTGTGCCAAACAATGGAAACTTAATTAAAATTGTGGAGCTGATGGCTGAGTTTGATGCTGTATTCCAGGAGCATCTAAGAATAGTCACCACCCAAGAAATATACACACACCACTACCTTGGAAAAACAATTCAGAATGAGATCATACAGTTACTGACAACAAAATTCAAACAGAAAATTGTGGCAGATCTGAAGTCAGCAAGATATTAACCTGTTATTCTGGATTGCACACCTGACATCAGCCATACGGAACAAATGACTTTAATGGTGCATTTTGTAACAACAACAGAACCTAATGAAAATGTCTGCAATGGTGACTGTCAGAGCATTTTCTAGAATTTATTGACATTGATGATACTACAGGAGCTGGTACGACAAAATGTGCTTAAAAAACAGGAAGATATGGGAATTGCAATAACTGACATGAGAGGTCAGGTCTACGATGAGAGGCTCAGGTGCCAACATTAGAGGAAAGAACAGAGGAGCGCAGACATGGATCTAAGAGTTAAACCCTCAAGCTTTTTTTTTGTCCCATGCAGTTCTCATTCATTGAACTTGGTAGTCAGTGATGCAGCATCAGCTTCCAGTGAGGCTGCTGAATTTTTTAAATATAATGCAAAGCATTATGTATTTTTCTCTGCAACAACTTATTGATGGCAAATTTTGAAGCAACATCTGGGAACATCGTCTCTGACACTGAAACCATTGAGTGCCACACAATGGGAAATTCGAGTGGAGGCAATAAAGCCTATTAAACACCAAATTGGGAAGACAGATGATGCCATAGTTGCCATTGTGGAGGATAATTCTATGACAGGAACTGTTTATGGGAGAACAGTGGCAGAGGGAAATGGAATCACCAGAAACATACATCACTTCAAATTTCTGCGTGGCTTAGTGTTGTGGCATGACATACTGTTTGAAATAAATGTTGTAAACAAGAGACTCCAAGATATTGACCTTGATATATCTGGAGCAATAGAACAACTGGACAAAGCAAAGTTAGACCTATAGTCTTACTGGTCAGATGAGGGATTTCAAAATGTTCTGAAGAGTGCACAGAAGTTGGCAGAGAAACTTCACACTGAAGCTATTTTCCCACCCATTCAAGAGTCACCGAAGAAGAAGACATTTTGATTATGAGGCATGGGATAATTCCGTAAGAGACACCAAATAACAATTCAAAGTTGAATTATTTAACCAGGTGCTAGATTGTGCAATACAGTCAGTTGAAGAATGTTTCATGCAGCTCAGGGAACACAGAAGTATATTTGGGATGTTGTATGATATTCCAAAACTCCTCACTATACCTGAAGAATACCTACACCAGCAATGCAGATCACTAGAGACTGTATTGACAGATCATGACATGTGCGATATTGATGCGAGTGATTTAAGTGATGAACTGAAAGCCCTTTCGAGATACATTTCAGCAGAATCAACTCCAAAAACTGTTCTGGAATATATGTGCACAAATAAGATGACCACCCTCTTTCCAAATGCTTTTGTTGCTCTTTGCATACTTCTAACACTTCCTGTAACAGTTGCCAGTGGAAAACGCAGTTTCTCCAAGCTGAAGTTAATAAAAACACATCTACGCTCCACAATGACACAGGAGAGACTAGTTGGCCTTGCAACCATCTCAATAGGGCATGAGCTGGCCAAGACTGTGGACCTTCAGGAAGCTGTTCAAATCTTTGCAACCAAGAAGGCACAGAAAAAAACCACTTTGATTATTCAAACAGATACAAATGCCAGTGTTTACTACGTGGACAAGAAAAGTTACATTTGCTGTTCAAGCGTTTGAAAGTTAAGTGTTACTTAAAATTTTTGAACAAGGCATTTTAAGTTGTTAGCTCTCCTTTATTGGGGAAGATAGCAGAGCAGTATCATGAGAGGAGTAGAACAGGAAGAAGGCAGAACTGAGACCTTTCAAAGTTTTGGCCCAAGCAAGGGGGCATGGGGGTGTCATTTGAGCTCCCTGCCTCAGGTGCCAAAATGTTGTAGGCTGGCCCTGGATGTCTGTACATCAATGCAGGAAGCCTGGGTAACAAAATGAGGGAATTAGAACTGTTAATTCAGGAAGTGAAACCAAATATTATTGGGATAACAGAAACATGGTGGAATTGTAGTCATGACAGTAGAGTTACATGTACTGAAGGCTATGTGCTGTTCAGGAAAGACCAAAATAAAGCTAAAGGTGGTGGAGTAGTATTATATATTAATGATGAGGTGGACTGAAAATAAATTAGAAATGGTGGAATAGCTAATACAGAATATGTTCAGGTCTAAATCATCTTAGGAAAGAAAGTTAACGGTCTTCACTGCGATATTGCTTGGGATATGCTACAGACACCCCCAAACATACTTTGGATAAGGATAGAGACCTCTTTAATATTTTTAATTAAATAAATACTACTGGCAATTGTGTCATAATGGGAGACTTCAACTTCCCAGATAATGATTGGGAGGCAAATGCTACTAATAATGATAGGAACCAATTATTACTGTGATGGCTAGCAGATTTCTTCACCAAATAGTCGCCAAAGCAGGAAAAGGTGATACCATTCTAGATTTAGTATTAGTGAGTAGTGAGGACATCATAGAATAACTGGTTGTAGAAGACAACCTTGGTTTGAGTGATCTTGAGCTAATTCAGTTTAAATTAAATGGAAGGATAAACAAAAACTGATCTTAAACTTGGATACTTGATTTCAAAAGTGCAAACTTTAAAAAATTAAGGAAATTAGTTAGGCAAGTGAACTGGACTGAAGAACTTAAGCATCTGAATGTGGAGGAGTCTTGGAATTACTTTTAATGAAAGTTGCAGAAACTATCTGAAGGCTGTATGCCAGACAGAGGAGAAAATTGTAGGGAAGGTTAGCAGATGAAACTGGGAGAAGGGACATAGTGCCCACCTTTAAAATTGGGGACAGGGGAGGAGGAGGAGCCATGGAACTATAGCCAAGTCAGCCTGACTTTGATACCTGGGAATCTACTAGCACAATATATAAAACATTCAAGTTGTGAATGCCTGGAGAATGTAGGTGTAATCACTGGTAGCCAGCATAGATTTACTAAACCAGCTTGATTTCCTTCTTTGAGAGTGTAACTGGTTTGGTGGATAGGGACAGAAAAAACAAATGCAATTTGGGGTTGTAGTAACAGAGGCATAGCATGCAACTCATGGGAAGTGACAGCACCGCTCTACTCATTGCTGATTAGGCCTCAGATGGAGTTCTCTGTCCACTTTTGATCACCAATATATAGAAAGGATGTAGAGAAACTGGAAAAGATCCAGAGATGAGCAACAAAGATGATCAGAGGGATAGAATGCACGCCATGTGAGCAAAGACTGAAAGAACTGAGTAGGTTTAATTTGCAGAAGAGTAGATTAAGGGTGTCTTGATAGAGGTCTTCAAATACTTAAAAGGCTGCCATAAAAGTTATGGATAAAACATGTTCTTTCTTGCCACAGAAGGCAGGAGAAGAGGCAAGAGGTTCAAACTTCACCATAGCAGATTTAGATTAAATCTCAGGGAAAACTTCCTAACTGTAAGAACAGGGGGATAATCAAACAGACTTCCTAGGGAAGTTGTAGAAGCTTCTTCACTGGAGGTTTCCAAACAGAGGCTGGGAAGCCATCTGTCTTGGATGGTTTAGACACAACGAATCCTACATCTTGACAGGGGGTTAGACTAGGTGACCTTTGCAGTCCTTTCTAACCCTATGATTCTATGAAACACATCAGAGGGATAACTATCAGGAAGGGAGAGGAGCTATTCAACTTAAAGGTCAATGTGGACACAAGAACAAACTGGCCATTAGGAAGTTTAGGCAAAGGTTTCTAACCATTAGAGGAGTGAAGTTCTGGAACAGCCTTCCAAGGGGAGCAATGGGGGCAAAAAATCTAATTGGCTTCAAAAATGATCTTGATAAGTTTGTGGACAGGCTGGTATGATGAGACTGCCTATGATAGCATGTAGCTAATCTGTGACTGCTAAGAGTAAATATCTCCAACAGCCAGTAATGGGACACTAGATGGGAAGGGCTCAGAATTGCTACAGAGAATTCTTTCCCAGGAGTCTGGCTGATTGATCTCGCCCACATGCTCAGGGTCTAACTAAGAGGTTCTCAAACTGTGATCCATGGATAGTTCCCTCTGAGCTTAAAATAACTCCCACTGACTCCTAAGTAGCAAGCAGCACTAAGTTTGGTTGGGGTGCTGCTAGGTGTTTTGCAGGATAATGACCTTATCTGCAAGCTCTTTGAAGCAGGAATCTGTCTGCAAACTCCAAGCCATATGTTAATGTGCTCCCGGACTTACAAAAACTCAATGAGTCCGCTGTGAGTTTTTGAGTTGGTGATCCACACAGTGTGAAACCAGGAGAACTTTGCCTGTTTCTACAGGGCTCTGTTGCATTTGCACAGCGTGGGTCCTAAACACTCATTTAAAATAAACATAACCAACCACATGATGTTTTACTTTCCTTCATATTTTCAGTGTTGTCACTTGTTTGTTTGTGGTTTTGTCTTGCTATTTCTGTCACTATATTACTTATTTTTACTGTTCTATATGTCTGAAGTATTAATCAAATTTAGAGTGGACATCTCAGAGAAATTGCACAAGCCTGAGTGAATGCCCTTTCCTTTCCTTTCCAGTATCAGAAAATATTGTATTAATATTTGCAATGAGAGCATGGGTATTCCTCGTTGATTTCTAGATTTGTTTAGCATCTTAAAGCTGCACTGTGTGCAGATAATATGCATGCAAGAGGGATAGTTAATTATTATTAAGGTTTTTTTATATAGTGCTTTCATCAAAAGCACTTTACAAATAGTTAACTAACAGTACAAACAACATTTGGAAAGATCATTAAGTGGTCTGCCAAGACCCTCAGCAATTTTCAAGTGGCCTGCAAAAAAATAAAAAAAGTTTGAGACCCACTGAACTGTTCATCATATTTGGGATTGGCAAGGAATTTTCCCTGGGTCAGATTTGCAGAGATTATGTGGGGTGCATGTGTGGGGGGACGACTGTTACCTTCTTCTGCAGCATGATGCATGTATCACTTGCAGGTTTAAACTAGTGTAAATGGTAGAGTGTCTGTAATTTTAATTCTTTAAACCATGATTTGATTACTTCAGTATCTCAGCAAGAGATTATGGGTCTATTAGAGGGGGAGGAGAGGGCAATGAGGTTCTGTGACCTGTGATGTGTGACCAGGGCTAGATGATCACAACAGTCCCTTCTGGCCTTAAAGTTCATGAGTCCATGAATTCTGGGATTTCACTCTCAATGAATCAATGCACTTTGGCAGTCTTTACTTTGTCAGTTCCCTGATTTCTGAACAGATAACTATGCCATTTCATGTAATCCACAGTAAGAGTCTGTCTCTTTTTCTCCATCTAGTACCAAGACCATGTAGAGAGCTTCATGAGTCTGCTATTGACGTTATGTTGTCCACTGTGGTCCCCTATCTGATGCAGTGGAAGATCCTGCCTTTAGATCCAGGAAGCCTGGGTTCAGTCACCACAGACAGCCTTAGCCCTGGTCTACACTGGGAGGAGGGGAATCGATCTAAGTGACATAACTTCAGCTACGTGAATAACGTAGCTGAAATCAACATACTTAGATCGACTTACCGTGGTGTCTTCAGTGTGGTAAGTCGACTACTGCTGCTTCCCCATTGAGTCTGCCTGAGCTTCTCGCCCTCGTGGAGTACAGGAGTCGATGGGAGAGTGCTCGTGGGTCGATTTATCACCTCTAGACTAGACGCGATAATTCGACCCCCTCTGGATTGATCGCTGCCTGCCGATACAGCGGCTAGTGTAGACATACCCTTAGTGACGGCATCATTACAATTGGATGAGTAGATGGGAAGCTGAACGTCTCTGGAGCACTGAAGCCCACGGTGAGCTATTCCAGTCAACAGGAGTATGTACGTAACTCATGCTGAAACAACATGACTTCCTGTCCCCACCTAGTGACTACATTGTGTACACAGGAAAATGAGTCTGCTACTTCTTCTGAGCCTGCCAAGCTGCACCTTGGGCAATTGTAGTCTGTGCTTTCAAATCTGGATGTCCTGCATTCAATTCCCTGAAGGGGCAGTGTTATACTTAGCATTTATTTAACATGGATTTTGAATGAAAGAAAGCTAAAATTTCAGCAAAAGTGAAGCTGGGTAAATACTATAAACAACAATTCTGTGAATATTCAGTTCAATATCTTGAATGAATTCAAACCACAAAATACGAAAGGGTTCACCCAGAAGTAAATCATGTTAGCTGTGTTATATTGCTGTGTTATTAAGTCTATTGGTTTTGGTGATGAATCTGAGAACTTTAGATTGGTAAATACTGAAAGGAATTCTAAGGTATCAGAGTATCTATTAATGCATCTGGCAGCCTAGACACCCATGTTTATCTAGTGTACAAAGGTTTGTGCAAACAGCTTTGGAAATTACTTACAGACCTGATATTTTCCTTTCATTTTAGTATTGGGCTATCACAAGGGATTTATGAATTCTTAGTAAATGGACAGATGAAGTTCTGCCATATTCACATTCTTTCATATTAATATAAAAGAAGGAATTTTTCAATGTAATTTCGTCATGCAGGGCTGGATCCACTGCTCATTCTAATTAGTGGAAACACTTTCAATCATCTAAATAGGCATTGGTTCAGGCACATACAGAGATTGAACTTGTCAAATAGGTTTTCTGGATGAGGGGAAATGTTATCTCTGTGTCCTGTACATGTGCCAAGGGTTTCTATGGCAGAACTGAAAGAGTTTTAAGAACAAAAAGCTTGGGGGAGGAGATGTCCCTTGTCTGTTTGCATCACTCTGAACCTGCAGGCAAAGCAATGCCATAGGAGTCAGTTTAGCAGTGTTAGTGGGAATCAGTATAATGCTAGTCAAAGTGAAGAGCATTGTGTTAAACAGCTTGATGTTATGCTCACCTATAACTGAGATAATATTTGTCACAGCTCAGGGCAAATGCACCTGTTTTTCCCCTCCTGGTCCACAAAGGGCACCTGCTTTCAGGTTTCCAAACCCCCCACCTCCCCCAGCCCTCACTTCTCTTTGGTGGAGACATGCATCTCTCTCTCCCTCCTGGCTAGGTTTTTTTCACACTGCACAGTTCCCTGCATACACTCTGATACCCCCAGAAAGCCAGACTACCTAAGCAGGCCAGGGTCTGTATTTTTCTTTCTCTTTAGAGCAGTGTTTCCCAAACCTGGGACGCCGTTTGTGTCGGGAAAGCCCTTGGCGGGGTGGGCTGGTTTGTTTACCTGCCCTATCTGCAGGTTCGGTCAATTGCAGCTCCCAGTGGCTGTGGTTCGCTGCTCCCAGCCAATGGGAAGTGGTGGCCAGTTTCCAGCAGCTCCCATTGGCCAGGAGCAGTGAACCGCAGCCAGTCGGAGCTGTGGTCGGCCGAACCTGTGGATGGGGCAGGTAAACAAAACCCGCCAGGGGCTTTCCCTACACAAGCAGCATCCCAACTTTGGGAAACACTGCTTTAGAGAGTATAAACAGTGTAGATATGTCCCCAGTTTTAAGTTGCTACACAGCTCTTTCTAAGGAAGTACATTCATTATTAAGGATAAAGCATTACAGAGAAGCCATTTTAAAAATAATAAAAGTTTCTATACACAAGTTAAAAACTTAGCAGAGGCCACCCATCATAGGCCCTCCATAGGCCAAAGTCTTTTCCGCACTCTCCAGGAAGTCCTCTTATTATCTGTTGGCCTCTGGAGAATCAATTCAAACCAGTATATGGGAGCCTGTCCAGGTGGTGGTAGCTCTTGGGAGGTGTTACAGCCTGAGTGAATTTGCCTAATCAACCCAATTTGTCTTAGTTCCCAGAGGAGATGTTGTCCCCCTTTCCCATGGAAGTACATACAAACCCTGGCCCAGAATGATACGTAATCTTACTACAAGAAAATATCCCAAAAATATTCCAGGAAATTGCCATATCTGTCACAGTGCTGAACTGGCAGTTCTTAAAAACTAGGATGCCATGCAATGGAAGAGAACATTGAGATAATGTGCTTTATAGAAACTAGGCATAAAGAAAAAGCCAATGGAATTTGGAAATGGCTGGTTACAAACTGTACAAGACAGACAGATTCACAGTTGTGCTGTATCTAAAAGTAAATAGTAACTAGTGAGATAAAAATTCTGAGTGGAAAGGACTACATAGTTGTAAGAAGCAGTAGGAATGTCATTATATCACTAGGGTTATACTTCTGGCCTCATCAAGAAAAGGAAATCAAGTGCACACTGTTGAAAGAGATCAAAGAGGCAACATAATCTAACAAACTGATAATAATGGGAGACTTCAATTACTCTGTATAACCTGATCAAATGGCCCAATGTTTAGAGTCACAATTTCTCAACATTTTAAATTCTCGCTTCTTAGATTAGCTTGCTCTAGAGTACACAAGAGCAGATGCTATTGATGACTTATTCCTTCATAACCCAGAGAAGTTAATTAAAGAAGTGATGTTAGCTGAGCAGCTAATAGTGACCATAATATAATTAGGTTCAACTTCCTACTACAGATGGAGAACCAAAAAGTGACAGTGACACTAAACTTTACAAAAGGGAAATTTCAATAATGTGAGGAGGTTAGTCAAAAAGGCCCAAGAGTTATAAGGAAGTAAAATCCTAGAGATGGCATGGACACTACTTTAAGAACATCTATGGAAAAGGAAGGCAAGAAGTAAACTGCTATGGCTAAATAGTAAAATGTGAAAGGTGTTTTGAGCCAAAGAAAAATCCTTTAACATTTGGAAATCTAACTCTAGTGAAACCAACAAACAGGAGAGCAAATGACAGCAGACGATAAGAAAGAGATAAATTAGAAGGGTTAAAATGGATTTTATTTACTGTTTCATCAACCCAGGTCTGAAGGCAGCACCACTGTGCAGAAATAAGGGTGGCATGGTATGGTATTGCCAGGGCCAGCTCCAGGCACCAGCTAAGGAAGCAGGTACTTGGGGCAGTCAATAGAAAGGGGCAGCACTCCGTCCCTGATTGGGGCGGCGTGTCCTCGTCTTTGGCGGCCATTTGGTGGCAGATCTCTCATTCCCTCTCCTCCTCTTTGAGCTTCCACTAAAGTGCCGCCGAAGAGGAAGAGAGAGAGTGAAGGACCCACCGGCAAATTGCTGCTGAAGACAGAACCAGACCCATTCAGCTGCCACCATTTCTTTTTTTTTCCACCGCTTAGGGTGGTAAAAAAGCTGGAGCCAGCCCTGGGTATTGCCACCTTTATTTCTGTATTGCTCTGCATTGCTGCTGGCTGTGGCGCTGCCTTCAGAGCTGGATGGCCAGCCAACCTCCACCACCCTCCAGCCTCCCGGCTCTGAAGGCAGTGCAGAAGTAAAGGTGGCAATACTGCAACACCCTACAATAGTTTCGCAACTCACCAACAACACTCTTTTGGGTAGAGACTCCCAGTTTGAAAAACACTAGTTTCCCCTGTGAAATCTCTATTGTATAAGGTAAAAGTACACAAAAGACCAGATTTCATGGACCATGATGTGTCTTCTCAGGCCATAAATTTGGTAGGGTCCTATCTATAATGCAGAGACTGCAGCAACAAAACTTATAATTTGTTATAATGGAACAAAGCCTTATTTAGAAAATAAATATTAACACTTACTCACTTTTTCACTTTAAAATTAATCACAATCCTTGTGGGTGCCTTCTGCAATAACCTTCGAGCAAGAGCATTGATTGGAACTCATTCTCTTCTCTTTTTTTAAAACAGAAACCAGTTTCCTATCTGGAAAATCAAAGTATAAGTTTCACTCGCTGTAGGTGGTATGTAGAAAGGTTCAAAGGTTCAAAGAGCAAGAATGTCCCTATTATGTTTACAGCATACACACACACAGAGATAGAAATAAAACATGCTCTTGCAAGAGAGCTGCAACATAACATTACTTCATTCATTGGTGCCAATTCTGTAATTTTCCCAAGTGTGCTTGACCTCCGCTCTATCCTTGGCTCTGGCCCCACTGCAACCCTCGCCCCAAAGCCCCAATTCTCCCTCCCTTTTCCCGCCCCTGCTCTGTCCTCACCTCACCTCTTCCTGCCCCATTCTGGTCCCTTTCCCAAATGCACTCCGCCCTCACTGTGCCCCCTCCCCCACAGCACCTTCTGCACATAGCTGAACAGCTAATTGTGGTGGGCAGGAGGCACTGGGAAGGAGGGGGCCAAGCTGATCAGTAAGGCTGCCAATGGGTGCTTAGCATCCACTGTTTTTTTCCTCTGAGCACCCATGAAGTCAGAGCCTATGACTTTATTTCTTAAAATCCAGACATTTCATACACAGCGATCCAATACAGAAATAGACCCAGCAGACTGTTATCTAAGGCAAGGGGCACAACATGACCCTTGCTCCAGACTGTCCTGTTAACAGACTCACTGCTGAGGACCCAGATAGCACATTTCCACTCAGACCCATTGTTGCAAGCAGGACCAGGAAACCCTTTAGAATGTAAAGTGACTATTGGTAATTTTCACACCACATGACTTATACAATTTAAAGGGTATTATTGACTTCACTCTTTAGGTGTAAAGGTAAATTTGATCTTAAAAAAACAAAATAGTAAGATTTATACCTAGTTTAAGAAGAAACAAGATTTTTACGTTAACAAACTTTTATATGAGAAACTTTCAATTTGCCGAAATTTTTGTACCTACATTGAAAGAGTCATCATGGAGACTTCTCTTAAAACATGTGCTCAATGTGCAATGAGAGTCAAAAATATTAACAGAATGCTAGGAACCAGCACGAAAGAGACAGATAACAAGACAGAAAATATTATAATGCCGTCGTATCAATTCATGTTACACCCACATATTGAATACCACATGCAGTTCTGGCTTCCCCATCTTAAAAAAAAGAAAAAGACATATTAGAATTGGAAAAGGTGCAGTGATGAGCAGCAAAAATGATTAGGGATAGTAGAAGAAGGCCCTAGAAGGTTAAAATTCCTCCTCTCTAGCAACTCAGAAGGGGTTACTACACATCAATCAGGTTCAGCTGAGATAGGTCAATTAGGATCAGCTGAGAAGAGGTTGCCTCAGATCATTTAGGATCAGCTAACTCCAGTTAAGGGCTGCTTGAGACCTTTTTAAATGCCTCCCCTGGAGAGGGGGAAGTGGAGAGAGGGAGAGAGATAAGCTGTATCTATGCTAGAGGCAGCAGGGGAGCAAGTCTCTCCAAGAGGGGAGGCTGTGCTCCTTCCCATAGGGGAAAAAAAAAGCCTAAAGCACCTGCTAAGGGAAAGACTGACTGCCCAGTGAATCTGAGGGGGTTGCTTCATCCCAGGCCCATCTTGCCAAAGGGAGAATCGCTGAGGCTGGTGAGACAGAGAAGGTGCCTTGCCACAGTGCCAATAATTCTACAATACCCACCTGCTGAGGTGAAAAAAACAGATTGTCAGAGCCAGAAGAGTACCGAGAAGTCATCTACTACGGAACAGGCCCAACAAAGAAAATAATAGAATGCCATTAGCAGTCAGCTTCAGTCCCCAACTACCACCTCCCCAGCACATCATCAAAGATCTACCACCTATCCTGAAAGATGATCCCTCACTCTCACAGATCTTGGGAGACAGACCTGTCCTTGCATACAGACAGCCCCCCAACTTGGCAAATACTCACCAGCAACCACATACCACAGAACAAAAACACTAACCCAGGAACCTATCTTTACAACAAAGCCCGATGACAACTCTGTCCACATATCTATTCAAGTGACACCATAATAGGACCTAATCACATCAGCCATGCCATCAGAGGCTTGTTTACCTGCACATCTACCAATATGATATATGCCATCATGTGCCAGCAATGCAAAAGAATAAATGGACACAAATCTGACATCAGGATTCATAACATTCAAAAACATGTAGGAGAACACTTCAACCTTTCGGGTCACTCAGTAACAGACTGAAAGGTGGCAATTTTGCAACAGAAAAGCTTCAAAAACAGACTCCAATGAGAAACTTCTGAACTTGAATTAATATGCAAACTAGATACCATTAATTTAGACTTGACTAGAGACCAGGAATGGCATTGTATCTATTTCCCCATGTTAAGTATCCTTACACCTTCTTGTCAAAGTGTCTGAAATGAGCCATCTTGATTATCACTACACAAGTTTGTTTTTTCTCCTGCTGATATTAGCTCATCTTAATTAAGTAGGTCAACTCCCACCTTTTCATGTTCTCTGTATGTGTATATAAATATATCTTCTTACTATATGTTCCATTCTATGCATCTGATGGAGTGAGCTGTAGACCACAAAAGCTTATGCTCAAATAAATGTGTTATTCTCTAAGGTGCCACAAGTACTCCTGTTCTTTTTGAGAATACAGACCAACACAGCTGCTACTCTGAAATGAAATAGTGGATACAAAGAACAGTTTGTAATAAACAAACTGTATTTAGACTTCCAAAAGACCTTTGCCAACGTTCCTCATTAGAGGCTTCTAAAGAAATTATTTAGGCCTGGTCTACACTAAGCGTTTAAATCGAATTTAGCAGCATTAAACCAATTTAACCCTGCACTGGTCCACACAACGAGGCCCTTTATATTGATATAAAGGGTTCTTTAAACTGGTTTCTGTACTCCTCCCTGATGAGAGGATTAGCGCTGAAATCGATATTGCCATGTCGTATTAGGGTTAGTGTGGCCGCAAATCAACGGTATTGGCCTCCGGTTGGAATCCCACAGTGCACCATTGTGACCACTCTGGAAAGCAATCTGAACTCGGATGCACTGGCCAGGTAGACAGGAAAAGCCCCGCGAACTTTTGAAATGCATTTCCTGTTTGCCCAGCGTGGAGCTGTGAAGAGCACGGGTGGCGATGCTGTCCCAAATCCAAAAAGAGCTCCAGCATGGACCGTATGGGAGATACTGGATCTGATCACTGTATGGAGAGACAAATCTTTAATAATTGGAGACATACCAATCTCCTAGAACTGGAAGGAACCTTGAAAGGTTATCGAGTCCAGCCCTCTGCCTTCACTTGCAGGACCAATTTTTGCCCCAGATCTCTAAGTGCCCCCTCAAGGATTGAATTCACAACCCTGGGTTTAGCAGGCCAATGCTCAAACCACTGAGCTATCCCTGTGATAGCTGTTTTATCACAGCTCCGTTACAGAAGATGAAATGCCAAAGCATTTGAAAAAAATCTCCAGGCTATGATACAGAGTCCACAGCACAGTGCTGGGTGACAAGTCTAATGGAAAGCCAAAGAATCAAATGGACGTTCACGGAGGGAGGGAGGGAGGGGGGACTGAGGACTCCTGCTATCTCACAGTCCCCGCAGTCTCCAAAAAGTATTTGCATTCTTGGCTGAGCTCCCAATGTCTGTAGGGTCAAACACATTGTCCGGGGTGGTTCAGGGTATATCTCGTCACTTTACCCCCCCTCCCCTAGTGAAAGAAAAGGGGAAAAAATCATTTCTTGACTTTTTTCAATGTCACTCTATGTCTACTGCATGCTGCTGGTAGACGCGGTGCTGTGACACTGAACAGCAGCATCCTCTCCCTTCCCCTCTTCTCCCTGGTGGCAGATGGTACAGTACAAAAGGACAAATAGCCATCCTCGTCATCAACCCGTGAGTGCTTCTGGCTGTCCTCAGGTGAGGTCAGCCGAGGGTGCCTGGGTAAAAATAGGAATGACTACTGGTCTTTCCCAGCAGATGGTACAGAATGGCTGGTAACTGTCTTCATCATCATAGCAACTGGGGGCTGAGTTCCATCAGCCCCCCCCCCCTTTCATGTTTAAAGAAAAAATTCTGTACTGCCTAGACTGTCATAGCAGTGGGATGCTAGGCTCCTCTCCCCCACACCATTTAAAGTCCAGTCTGGACTATCATAGCAGCTGAAGGCTGCCTCCCCCTCATTTTATCTCACTGAAAACTGAGTTTTTCTTATTCCTGCATTCTTTATTACTTCATTACACAAATGGGGGGACACTGCAACGTAGCCCAGGAGGGTTGGGGGAGCAGGGAAGCAATGGGTGGGGTTGTTGCAGGGGCACCCCCCATGAATGGCATGCATCCCACCATTTCTGCGGGATCTGACATGGAGCATCTGTGCTCTCTGGTTGTCTGATACACTAGTTCTCTAGTACACTTGTCCCATATTCTAGGCAGGACTAACTCTATTTTTAGATACAACATAAAGAAGGGAATAACCCGGGGACTCATTCCCATTTTTGTCTTTGTGCCCCCAGCCCACCTTAATGAGGCTAGCCAGGAGCACCCATGACAGCAGCAGACGGTACAGAACGACTGATAACTGTCATCTCATTACCAATTTACAATGGCACAGCAGACGGTACAGAACGACTGGTAACCATCTCTGCTACCTTGCAAAGGCAAATGAATGCTGCTGTGTAGCGCTGCAGTATCGCCTCTGTCAGCGGCATCCAGTACACATATGGTGACAGTGACAAAAGGCAAAACGGGCTCCATGGTTGCCATGCTATGGTGTCTGCTGGGGCACTTCAGGGAAAAAGAGCGCAAAATGATTGTCTGCCGTTGCTTTCACGGAGGAAGGATGGACTGATGACATTTACCCAGAATCACCCTCAACACTGTTTTTGCACCATCGTGCATTGGGATCTCAACCCAGAATTCCAATGGGCGGGTGAGACTGCAGGAACTATAGGATAGCTACGGGATAGCTACCCACAGTGCAACGCTTCAGAAATCGATGCTAACCTCGGTACATGGACGCACACCGCCAAATTATTGTGCTTTGTGTGGCCGCATGCACTCGACTTTATACAATCTGTTTTACAAAACCAGTTTATGTGAAATCAGAATATTCCTGTAGTGTAGACATACCCTTCGTTATGGGGGAAAGGCAAAGTATCATCAGGGATCAAAACCTGGCTAGGAAACAGAAAGTAAAAACTAAAATTAAATGGTCCATGTTTCTTCACGGGAAAAAGTTGACAGCGAGATGACCAAAGTTCTCTAATAGTTCAAGTGTAGTTTAACATCTTAACTAATTATCTGGAAAGTGGGGTGAATAGTGAGGTAGCAATAGTTGCAGATGACACAAAATTATTTAGATTAATTGGGAACAAAGAACTATGAGGAATTTCAGAGAGAAATAAAAAAGGTGGGTGAATGGACACTATGATGGCAAATAAAGTGAAATATCAATAAACACAGAGTAACACACAATGAAAGGGAAAAAAATTAAACTCTTCTTGGAGAAGGGACTGCACTAACACTTTTGTTGGCTTGGGAAGAGATTTACGTTAACCGACTAAAACTACTCGTGCTGGAATAAGTGTCCACACAGAGGGTCATACCAGGATAGCTATACCTGTATAACTGTAACAGTATAACTCATCACACTCCCTGTGTAGACAAGACCTAACTCAGCTTTCACTTCCTTTGGATGTCACAGCCTATATTAAATGAAACAGGAGCAGGTCCCTCCACCTTGTTTAGCCTTGTCTGATTCTATCTGGGGTCACTCTCCTTCCTGCTCTGGCTCAGGTATAATCCATTTAGCATTTGGAATGGCTCCCTATTAGATTTTGCCCAGGTCCATTTTTGTCTCTTGGGAAGAGGGTGGCCATCACCCCTTCATTTCCAGCTGCATTAATATAGTGAACCTACCCAGTCAGACATGGACTACAGATCACTACATGCAATTGATACAGAAACAATCGAACTATTAGTAAGGGCCACATCTCCATCTGTCACAACTATCTATCTTAAAATCATTAGGAACACCACATGGTCACATTCTCCTTAGGTTTTTGGTTTGTGATCACGTATGAGATTTTTAATTAAAAAACAAGGCCATTTCCAGACAAAGCTATGATACAGCTGTGCGTTAAAACTGGCAGGACACAGCAATAATGAAGGTTAAGTTACATTACAGGGCTGCTGTGATCATATCAAAGCCAATGGTTACAAAACCAGGCGATTCCAAGTCCAAGTTCTGTTTAACAGCAATCCATGTGTTAAGGTCTCCAAATGCACTGGCCAGGTGTGCACAGCAGATGAAAGCAGATGTGCCTTAATGGGGAGAGGAACAAGTGTATATGAGACAGGGAGAGAGAAGGAGCTTGTGTTTGTGTGAGGCAAAGGAGAGCATGTGTGGATAGAGGGCTGAGGGGGGGCTCAGTATGAGCAGGATAGCGTGTGTGTAGTTTGATGGCTATATTGGGGGTGGGGAGGGCAGGGATGCACACCCATACACTGAAGCCAGTTCCCCAGCTCACTGGCTCTCTCTCCCCACCAGGAGTGGTAGCTGGGGGATGCCCAGCTTTCTGGGGAAGCCTCAGCTGCTGCTGGTGCTGAGCCACATGCTGGGTTCCCCCTTCCAGTTCCCACTGTCCCCTACACCCTTCCATTCCCCCTGTCCTTTCCCATTCCCCTTCTTTCCCCACTGCCCCTTTCCCCATGGCCCCCAAACCCTTTCTTCCAGCCCCCACGTCCCCCCGGGCTCGCATAATTGCACAGGGAACAGGACAGTGGCCGTGCCGAGCCAGGCACACAGAGAAGGGGGAAAAGACCCGCACTAGGACCCAGGAGGCAGCGCCCAGCGGCAGGCGCAGTGAGCTCCGGGCAGGAAAAGCCACAGCTCAGCCCCGTCCGCTCCCTGCCTGGCCCGGCAGCAGTGATTGGGGCCGAGCCGGCGGGGCACGTGCCTGGGGGGGCGGGGGGCAGCGTGGGAATGAGAGAGACCCCCCCCCCCAGCCGCCTCTGGGCAGGCCGAGCAAAGCAAGTCCCAGGCAGCTTGTGCGTGCAGGAATGGGGGGGTGGGGGCCAGTGGTATATGACTCCCCTGTGCCCCCTGCCCACCTTGCCTCTGGTTCAGGATCGATAGCGCCCCCCACACACATTATGCCCTATATATAAAAACAATTAAATTAACTTAAAAATAATATTAAGCAGGGCATATTTGCTGCCAAGTTTTAATGAAAGTCAAAACAATGAACTGGTGCAAGTCACTGACTTGGGTATGGCTACACTTGAAATTTCAAAGCTGCTGCCGCGGCAGCGGTTTGAAGCGTGAGTGTGGTCAGAGCGCCAGGTTGGGAGAGAGCTCTCCCAGCGCTGCGGCACTGATTACACTGAGGCTTTACAGCGCTGTATCTTGCAGCGCTCAGGGGGGTGTTTTTTTCACACCCCTGAGCGCAAAAGTTGCAGCGCTGTAAAATGCCAGTGTAGCCAAATAAGTGCCCTGAGCCAGAGTTTACTGAAGTCCTAAGCAAGTTTTTAACATAAATCTCCTCTGCAGATGCAAAGAGAATACTTTCCTTTTTTTTCTTTCAGTTAGTTCAGTTCAATGATTAGTTGATTTTAAGTTAAGAGGCCAATAGAAAGTTGAAAAAGCAGAAAAGCTTGTCTTCTTCTTCCAATCTTTGAATAAAAATGGTTTTGTTCTAAAATTTTGAATGATGTGGTGACCAGAAACATCAATTCAATTCCTAACTACTTGATTTATTAAACACAGGTAATCTGTAATTTTACATTCAAAAATCCAGGTTTTGATATAGTTAGATACTTTTTTCTTATGTATCCAGTAAATTTAAGGTAGTTTGATTCAATAAACCATAAAATGATGCTTTTGTGCATCTGAATTGAATTTTAATTTCAATCCAAGTAGATCTTGACACAAATCACAAGTAAAAAAACCAATTATCTAGTACATTAAAAAATCACCATTTTTAAAGAAATACAAAATGAAAAAATTAAGAATCTGGATAAGTTAATGTAAATGTAAGTTAAGCTTTATGATAGGTTAAACAAATGTGTGTAGATACTGGTCATCTTTCTGGTTTATGAAATGAAATACCAAATTTTGGGTGGAGGCTACATTCATATGTAAATCAACATGTTTTACTTGTTACTAATCAATGAGAACCAACATTTCTTTAGGGCGGAAAAAACTCTAAAGAGTAGAAAAGCAAGGTTAAAATTAGTTATTTAATGCATGATTAAAATTGGTGATTTAAATAGCTTTGATTTAAATCATTCCCCTCTGGTCTCTGGGAGAAGAAAGGGGGTGTTTTAGAGAGGGTGAGGGAAGGGAAAGTGTTAGAAGGGGGACGAGGGGATGGAGAAACTCACTCAGGACTGCTGGGTTGGGTCAAAGAAACTCCCTCAGGACTGTCACTAGATGTGCTGGGATACCACTGAGAACAAACCCCTCTATCAGAAAAGGCTTCCCTCCACTCCCATCTTGCTGAGCTAGACACTCCAGTCAGCACCAGCACAGACCAAGAGGTTGGGCCATCCACTAGAGTTCACAGAAACTAAGATCCACTTAGTCCCGGGGGTTCTCAGGTAACTTTCCCAGCACCAAGTATTCAGTCTTCCTGGGAGCCTAAACTCCGAATAAATCTGTTTTACTCTATATAAAGCTTATACAGGGTAAACTCTTAAATTGTCCAGCCTCTATAGCACTGATAAAGAGATATGCACAGCTGTTTGCCCCCCAAGGTATTAATCACTTGCTCTGGGTTAATTAATAAACAAAAGTCAGCTTATTGAGTATAAAATGTAGGATTTAAGTGGTTCCAAGTAATAACAGACAGAACAAAGTAAGTTACCAAGCAAAATAAAACAAAACACGCAAGTCTAAGCCTAATACATTAAGAAAAGGAATACAGATAAAATCTCACCCTCAGAGATGTTCCAATAAGCTTCTTTCAGGGACTGGACTCCTTCCTAGTCTGGGCCCATGGAATTAGAAGGCTCTTACCTCAAGAGGTTTCCCATTGTTTAGGGAAACAAAATGTCATTGAAATGGATGTGTTCCCAAGGAATGTGTCAATTTCAAGGAATCAACATTTCCCAACTGAAAAAATGTTCTGTGGGAAAACTTTCAACCAGCTTTAGTCGGTTTCCATGGTACAATCATTGCTCTTTGCTATGGCACCATTGTATGGTGCTTTCATGCAATTTCACACATTTAATGAGGATGTGGCTTATAAAACTGAACCATATTCACCCCTTTAGTTTGTTAAAATATTTCCCCAGCACACCCTACCCCTCAATTTCTTGCATATTGGGCCTGGTTGTGACTGCTCCTTCTGTTATATTTCTCAGTTGTTCAATAAATTAATAAATCAATGCACAAGATTCATAGATTATAAGACCAGAAGGGATAATTAGATCATCCATTGTGCCCTCCTGTATAACACAGGCATCTAATTCCATCCCAGCCCAGCATAAGCATGGGCAGCATGAAGAGCCAGGCGTGCCTGTAAAACTGATAAATGAAATTGTTTTTAATTGTTCACTTTATTAATGTAACTTCTGTTCACCATTCACTACACTTGCCTACACTGTAACTTCTGTTCCATATTGTAATTCAAACCCCATTTTAAAACACTCACTCCATTTTGTAAAAGCTTCCTCCAGCCTTTATTTTTGCAAACCCTGCTGTAATCTTATTAGTTTAGTTTAGATGTGTGAATGAGGTATGTATGAATGACGGAATCAACCTCCAGCCCCAGCCTGTCCTGATGAGATAAAGTTCAAATACCAACGGCTGAAGACCTAGACAACAGCCCTAAACAAAGTAAGAAGCATCCACCGTAAAAAGAAAAGGACAACAGAACAACAGAAGGAAGATCAAAGCCAGGTTCAAGGCTGAAAGTCACACCTGCAATTGATGGGTGATCAATCTAAACCCAGAGGCAGCGTGACACAGCAAGACCTATAGACTTTGAATCCAACTAAAAGCTTATAAAAAAGAAGGGTGAGATGAGAGACTCTGGGTAACATTTGCTGCCAACATGGAAGAACATCGGTGCCTGCCCAACAGAGATCCAGCTCGACCTTGTCCCCGGCTTTCCTGGCCAGTTAGACGCCACAAACTACGAACCCAAGCTGTAAAATCAAGCCATGAACTTAAGCTATCTTCAGGATTGGTAACTATGCGGCAGCTGCAGAACACCTAATGAATGTGTGTGTGTGTGTGAATATGTGTGTGTGTGTGTGTGTGTGTGTATAGGTATTAGGTATAATGTGTGTGTGTGTGTATAAGAATTAAGATATTAGTTATTAGTCATAAATCAAATTGTTATCATAATAAATGTGACATCTTTGTTTTGTCCCCTTTAATAAGATCCTGCTTGTTTTTACTGGTCTAATATAATTGGTATAACATGCCCAGGAGCCAGGGTGCAGAAGCAGGAGGCCAGCATGTTGGTCAGCACCGTGAGGGTGGTATCAGACACCTGCTCCCTGCCAGGTGCTGCTGTGTCCCCCTGCATCCTGGGCTGTGGGTGCATATTGACACTGAGGCCTTAGGGTGACCTCCAGAGCTGAGGGGAAGTGGGGTGAGGGAACTTTCCACCCCCTGCCTGAGGTAGTGGGGCACCTCAGAGCCCCAGAGAGGACTAGTTAGACACCATAGTTCCCAGTCTTGGACATTCTTATGGGAATGCTTAAATTTACTCATGTGAGTAATCTCATTGACTTCATTGGGACTCCTCATATGAGTAAAGATAAGCATGTAAATAAGTGTTTGTACGATCAGGTTCTTAATCTGAATAATGTCCAGCTGACTCTGATCATTCCAGGACCGAGTCAAGATGATGACTATCATTCCTATCATCAGAGGACTGAAAGGAACCTCAAGAGGTCATCTAGTCCAGTCACTTGCACTCATGGCAGGACCAAGCACTATCTAGACCATCTAGACCATCCTAGGAAGGATGAGATATTACACCCAAGACTTATTTTCTGGGTCCTGAGAGAATGATACTTTGAGGAGAACAGGTGGAGGCTACAGAAGCAAGCTTCACCATCCTGCCTTTCACCCACATCATTTCCTGGGATCCCGCTTCTTTGTCATCCTGATCATAAGAGATATCCTGACCAGGACAATTAGACTCCTTTATATTCCCTACCCTCCTTATCGATGGCTGTCATAATAACAAATTACAGAAATACCAACATTTTATTGACTCCCAAAGCACCTTATCCTTATTATCAGAGTCATTATGGGCTTCCTCTTGTCCCTGTTGAAGTCAATGGGCGTTTTGCTGTTGCTTTCGATGGGACCAGGCTAAGGTCTTACTCAGCGCTTCCTGAAAGATTTAGAGCCTAAATAGCACAAATATACAAAGGTAAAGAGAGGCATTGAATATACATTTAGGAGCACAGCTTGTCAGGCTGGGGACTGCCTGGTAGTTGCTGCTACGACTGCCAGGGCTGGCTTTAGGAAGTGCAGGGCCCAGTTTGAACAGTTTCAGCGGGGCCCCAGCAGGGATGAATTTAAAAAAAAAAAAAAAAAAAACAACCACATGTAAAAAAACACGTGAGGCTTGTACTCACTAGGCGGCTCTCCACCTCCAAGTCTTCGGCGGTACTTTGGCGGCAGGTCCTCCGCTCACCCCGGGTCTTCGGTGGCACTGAAGGGCCCGCCGCTGAAGTGCCACTGAAGATCCAGAGCAAGTGAAGGACCCACCGCCGAAATGCCGCTGAAGACCTGGAGCGCCGCCAGGTGAGTAAAAATTAAAAAGGCAGCCTCTAGCCAGGGAAGAGATTCTCACTGGGTGCAGAACCCTCTTAGGTGTGGGGCCTGATTCGGGGGATTTGGTGGAATAGGCCTAAAGCTGGCCCTGATGACTGCAGGGGAATGGGCTCATTTATTATGAACATCCCTGACAGGTGTTCGTCTAGCCTGCTCTTAAAAATCTCCAATGATGGAGTTTCCACAACCCCCCTAGGCAAATTATTCCAGTGCTTAACCACCCTGACAGTTAGGAAGTTTCTCCTAATGTCCCAACCTAAACCACCCTTGTTGCAATTTAAGCCTATTGTTTCTTATCCCATCATCAAAGGTTAAGGAGAATATTTATTCTCCCTCTTCCTTGTAACTGCCTTTTACATACTTGAAAACTGTTATCATGTCCCCCCTCAGTCTTCTCTTCTCATGACTAAATAAACACCAATTATTTCAATCTTCCCTCATAGGTCGTGTTTTCTAGACCTTTAATCATTTTTCAGAGGGTAGCCGTGTTAGTCTGGATCTGTAAAAGCAGCAAAGAATCCTGTGGCACCTTATAGATGTCTGTTAGTCTGTAAGGTGCCACAGGATTCTTTGCTGCTTTAATCATTTTTGTTGCTCTTCTCTTGATTTTTTCCCGCAGTTTGTCCACATCTTTCCTAAAATGTAGCACCCAGAACTGGACACAATACTCCAGCTAAGGACTAATCAGCGTGGAGTAGAGCAGAAGAATTACTTCTCGTGTCTTGCTTACAACGCTCCTGCTCTTACCTCCATAGTACAAGTGACAAACAGAGGCAAAGGGAGATTAAACCCAGGATTATTAAAGGTATTTAGGCCCATTAATTTCAATGGCAGTTAGGAACTGAAATCTCTTTAAAAAATCTAGCCCTAAGTGATTTGCTCAAGGTTACAAAAGAAGTCTGCAGTGGAGGTGGAATTTCAACTCAGACCCCTCAAATCTTAGGCGAGTGTGATAACCTACGTCCTCTCCTTCCTTTCTCCTGTGTATGTATAACAATGTGTTTCTGTCTGTCTGTCCCCGTACATAGCCATCTGCCTGTCTATCTATCCCCGCATAGAAACATCTGTCTGTCTAGTGTTTACCTGTCTGTCCCTGAACAGAACCATCTGTCTGACTATCTATCTATAAAAAAACCTCTCCGTGTACACCGCCCTTTATTTAATTGTACAGTGATTTTAGGTGGGGGATGTGGGAACTGAGATAATAGCAGTGGCAAATAAAAATAATTACAGTCCAAGTATCTCCTCTTTATATCATCTGCTAAATTAAATTAAATTGCATGTAGTGGAAAATACAATCTATGCATTTGTTGAAATGGGTTATAGCCCACGAAAGCTTATGCTCAAATAAATTTGTCGGTCTCTAAGGTGTCACAAGGACTCCTCGCTGTTTTTGCTGATATAGACTAACACAATTACCACTCTGAAACTAATTCTATGGCTATTTTGAGAAACTGAACTTAAAGACAATGGCAAAGCAGAAGAATAACTTTCAAAAGAAAGAGGTGAGCATTTTGGAATTTCTAAAGTTTGCTTGCTCAGAAGTGATTGACAATTGCAAATGTTTTTTCCAAGTCAGTATTTTTTAAATGAAAACTGCAAACAATGCAGTTGGCAATTGCAGATATAACTTTCTTATTATGAAATTAAAAGGCCAGGCATCAACAGAGCCGCCAGATCTATGGCAAGGAGACACTTGGAGTGGTAGATTTAAGCCTCATATTAGTACTCTAACACCTTTCCATAATTAAAGCAGTTAGGAGCCAGGCTATTTAGAACAAGTCAATTAAAACCACAAACTTGGAATAAACGGTGATTAAATTCAATAAACAGCATTCTTGTTGAAATCAATAAGTTATATTCACAATGGTTCACTGTATATTAACCGAGGAGATATGCATGAACCACAAAGTTAAGCAGCGGGAGCTTAATTGGCTCCTTGCAGAGCCTAAACCTGGAGTTCTGCTGTGGGGAAGCAGATGCAGCAAGTGAGTTTGAAAAAGCTTCCATCTCAAGAGGAAAGGGCCCTATAATTACTAAGTAAAACATCTCTCTCACTCTCCCTGGTGCTCACATGCAGTATCTTGTCATCCAGTACAACCTATGGCTACAAAGCTCTATAATTTCCCTTGAGTGAGTGGAGATAATGGAAGGACCAGCCTGTCCTTCTCAGAAGAAATTTCTTTAGCAGAGACATAAAGCAGCTTCATAGAGAATACCCACTGATCTCCACCTAGAGGGGCACAATGAGACACTTTAGTAATAGGAAGTGCAGATGAAACCAAATCAAGAAAGATGGTTCCCTTAGAAGCTAGGTGGGTCCAGATGTGCCCACTTCTTCTTCCACTTCAAGCTAAAAAGAAAATCTGCGATATGCAAAGATATTTCATTCCATTATCAGTGTATATTAACTGAGACCTTCCATGGGAGTGGAGAATTGTGCGTTGGGGAAGCCAGTGCGGCCCATTCCATAATGAACCATCTTTATTCACAATCTTCTCTCTCCAGGACTGTCAACTGGGACTATTTCACCAGCACAAAACCCACTCTGGGAAATTTTAAATGAGAGCGTTTGATATTTAAATAAATGAAACAAATTTTTAGAAAAACAAACAAAAAACCCACCTTCCATTAAATAAGATTCTTTGCAATCAAGGGGTAATTTTATTGTAACCACTGGGATCCTGTCAAAACGGGAGAAATGAGGGAGTTCAAAGGCTGTTGGGATGGGGGAGTGTCACAGCATTGCCAGCCTCACTTCTGTGCTGCCTTCAGACCTGGGCTCTGAGGTCAGCAGCCACTAACATTTCTGAAGCTAGAGGAGGTTCCCAAATGTGGAGGTGGGTCCTTCTGCAGGGAGCTCCTCAGCTGGAGGCTCCTACCTATTAATCCCTGGCAGATTAATGCAAGAGCCCTGGCCAATTTGGAGGCATCCAGAAAAATTGACAAGTGCACCCCAGAAGAAACTGCGAGGGAAGCCCCAAGCCCCAGCTGAAGATGCCGGGCAGAAGCCTCGAGCCCAGCCACCCAGAGCACCGGCAAGAGTGAGGAGGGGCATGAAAGTCCTGAGCTCAGTGCTCCAGCCCTGGCTGCAGCCATAAGGGTCAGATGCTCTGAGCCTAGGCACCCAGAGATGTGGCTAGGGCAGAAGTTGCCAAGGCCAAAGCCCTGAGCCCAATGTCACATTTGCACTGCCTCTGGAGCTGCATCTGATATCGCCATGGAAAGACTTGTCCCCAGTCCAGCACACAAACAGCTAGGAGGCCCCTGCTGGCGTGTAACTGGCTGGGGGGGCTTCCAGCAGGATTGGGAGATTGGATTTCATGAGGCACGGCTAATTCGATCTAGACAAGAAAGGCACAAGAAGAACCAATGGCTGTCAGCTGAAGCTAGAAAAATTCAAATGAGATGTAAGGCACACATATTTGACAGTGAGGGAGACTAAGCACTGGAACAAATTAACCAGGAAAGAGTGGATTCTCTGTTTCCAGGTGTCCTCACATCACAACTGGTTGTCATTCTGGAAGGTGCCTTTTAGTGAATTACAAGTGAATGGGCTTAATATGGTGCTAAGTGTGTGAAATTTCATAGCCTGTGAAATAGAGGCCGGATTAGGAGATTGTATAGTTTTACAACCGATACCTCTATGAAAAACTCAGTGTGGGGTGAGGAGCAGACTCTGCTGTTTTACTGGGTAACCTGCTTGCTCACCAGAATCAATGATGACCAAGTGGGGAGATCTGGGTACAGCTCAAAAATCCAGCTGGGCTGGCCAGGGGCAGACATCAGGCCTGCAAGGGAAAGGTGAGTGTGGCAGTGATTTAACAAAGGCCTTTTTCAGAAATTCTGCCTATTGGGCAAAGATGATGAGGCGGATGTGACCTCACAGAGCTCCCTTGACAACAGCCAGGCAGGACAGAGATATGGGGCAGGGGGAACCTCAGAGACCCCTGTTGTCTTGCTGCAGAAAGTCTCCATCTTGCGGTCTCTCTGTGAGGACCAAGAGAGGATTGGTGGAGAGGAGATTCTTTGTGATTTTTTTTCATTTCTGTGTGGATTTTGTCAAAAGAAGTCATCATCTGTGTAGAAGGTAAGAAAAAATATAGGCCCTATGTACAAGATGGGGGATTTTATCCTGGGAAGCAGCGATCCTGAAAAAGACTTGAGGTCATGGGGGATAATCAGCTGACCATGAGCTCCCAGTGGGATGCTATGGTCAAAGGGGAAAATTTGACCCTTGGAGCCGTACATAGCAGAATCTCAGGTAGAAATAGAGAAGTTTCATATCTCTGTATTGGGCACTGGTGCAATGACTCCTGAAATATTGTGTCCACTTCTGGTGTCCACAATTTGAGACAGATGCTGATAAATTGGACTGGGTTCATATGAATGATGAAAGGATTAGAAAACATCCATTGTGCTGACAGACTACAGGAGTGCAAACAAAGAGAAGGTTAAGCAGTGAGCCTATGGGAAAAGACGGTTACTCACCTTTGTAACTGTTGTTCTTCGAGATATGTTGCTCATATCCATTCCAATTAGGTGTGCGCGGGCTGCGTGCACGTTCATAGGAAGATTTTTACCCTAGCAACTCTCGGTGGGTCGGCTGGGTCACCCCCTGGAGTGGCGCTGCCACGGCGCCAGATATATACCCCTGCCAACCCATCGGCTCTTCAGTTCCTTCTTGCCGGCTTCTCTGACAGAAGGGAAGGAGGGAGGGTTTGGAATGGATATGAGCAACACACCTTGAAGAACAACAGTTACAAAGGTGAGTAAACCATCTTTTCTTCTTCGAATGCTTGCTCTTATCGATTCCAATTAGGTGATTCACAAGCCTTACCTAGGCGGGGGGGTCGGAGTGACATGTTGCAGAATGCAAAACTGCTGAGCCAAAGGCTGCATCATCTCTGGACTGTTGAACCAGAGCATAATGAGAGGCAAAGATGTGGACCGAGGACCAGGTAGCTGCGCGACATATCTCCTGGATGGGTACATGAGCCAGGAAGGCGGCAGATGAAGCCTGAGCCCCGGTAGAATGTGCAGTGAGGTGGATAGAGGGAACATGAGCCAAGTCATAACAAGTACGGATGCACACTGTCACCCAAGATGAGATCTTCTGGGAGGAGACAGGTAGGCCCTTCATTCGGTTTGCCACTGCGACGAAGAGTTGGGGCATTTTACAAAAGAGTTTTCTCCTCTCGATATAAAATGTGACCTCTCTACGGACGTCTAGGGAGTGCAATTGTTGCTCCCATCGTGATGAGTGTGGCTTCAGGAAGAAGACCAGAAGGATGATATCCTGGTTGACATGTAAGGCTGATACCACTTTAGGGAGGAATGCTGGGTGTGGTCGCAACTGCACCTTGTCCTTGTGAAACACAGTATACGGTGGGTCTACGGTGAGAGCCCAAATTTCTGAGACTCATCTGGTCGATGTAATGGCTACGAGGAAAGCTGTCTTCCAGGACAGGTATAGTAGCGAGCAGGTTGCTAACGGCTCAAATAGGGCAGACATAAGTCTGGTTAGAACCAGGTTGAGGTCCTAAGTTGGAGCGGGGTGGTATACTTTGGGGTATAGGCTCTCCAAGCCCTTGAGGAACCTAGAAACCATAGGGTGCGAGAACACGGAGCGACCACTCTCCCCTGGGTGGAAGGTAGAGATGGCCGCCAAATGTACCCTCAATGATGATACCGCTAGGCCCTGCTGTTTGAGAGACCAGAGGTAGTCCAAGATGGTGGGGATCGAGACCTTGGTGGGAGTAACATTCTGCGTTTCGCACCAGCAGGGGAAACTCTTCCATTTGGCCAGATATGTTGACCGAGTGGAAGGTTTCCTGCTACCCAGGAGTACTTGTTGTACTGAGGCAGAGCAACATAATTCTGACTGGCTTAACCATGCAGCAGCCATGCCGTGAGGTGAAGGGACTTCAGGTCTGAGTGGTGAAGTCTGCCGTGGTCCTGAGTTATGAGGTCTGGGTGAGGAGGCAGAGTAATTGGGTTGGCTATCGACAGGTTGAGCAACATGGTGTGCCAGTGCTGTCTGGGCCATGCTGAAGTGATCATGATCAAGCGAGCTCCGTCCCTGCAGAGTTTTAGCAGGACCCTGTGAACCAGTGGGAACGATGGAAAGGCATAAAGCAGTTGGCTCATCCACTCGTGAGACGGGAAGGATCTGCTGAGTCGATCCGCCAGAGTGTTCCGAACCCCTAGGAGAAAGGATGCTACCAGGTGTATCGAATGGGTTATACAAAAGTCCCAGAGTTCGATGGCTTCCTGACAAAGGGGGGAGGACCGTGTCCCTCCCTCCTTGTTTATGTAATACATGGCCATTGTGTTGTCTGTGAACGCTGAGACACAACAGCCTTGCAAATGCTGTTGAAATGCCTTGCAAGGCCAGCTCCTGAGATGACCAAAGGCCTTTAGTGCGAAGATGTCCAATGTGAGCACTCCAGCCGAGAGATGACGCGTCCGTCATCAGGGACATAGAAGGCTGGGGCGGATGGAATGGCATCCCTGCACACACCAGGGAGGGCATCAGCCACAGTCGAGGGAGCCTAGAATGCTCGGGAGAATGGTGACTATCATGTCTATGGCATCTCTGCCCGGGTGGCATACTGAGTTGAGCAAAGATTAGAGGGGACGGAGGCGTAGCCTGGCGTGTTTGGTCACGAACGTGCAGGCAGCCATGTGACCCAGGAGACCAAGACAAATGCGAGCCAGAGTCGTTGGGAAGATCTGTAGACCTTGGATAATTGTTACTATCGCCTGAAACCGAGGCTGTGGAAAGCAGGCTCTGGCGAGACTGGAGTCCAGGATGGCCCCAATGAAGTCTATCCTCTGTGCGGGAACCAGAGTGGATTTCTCTGTATTGATCATCAGGCCTAGACGTATGAATAGGTCCTTGACAATGCCCGCATGATGGGTGACTTGTGTCTCGGAGATCCCTCAGATGAGCCAATCGTCCATATACGGAAAAACGTGTATCTGACGGTGGTGGAGGGAGGCGGCGACTACAGGCATGCACTTTGTGAATACTCTTGGGGCTGTAGAGAGGCGAAATGGTAGGACCGTAAACTGGAAATGTTGATGGTTGGCTACAAACCAGAGGTACCATCTGTGTGGAGGATAAATGGCGATGTGAAAATACGCGTCCTTCATGTCGAGGGCTCCGGGATCCAAGGATGGGATGATGGCCTCCATGGATACCATGCGGAACTTCAACTTTATCATGAACTTGTTGATTTCTCGCAGGTCTAGGATAGATCTGAGACCTCCCTTCGCCTTGGGGATTAGGAAATAGCGGGAGTAGAACCGCTTACCCCTTTTGTCCTTTGGTACCTCCTCTATGGCTCCCATGGCAAAGAGTGTCTGCATCTCTTGTAAGAGGAATTGCTCATGAGAGAGGTCCCTGAAGAGGGACGAGGATGGGTGGTGGAAGGGAAAGGCGAAATAAACTGGAAGTGGTACCCACATTCCACCATGCATAGGACCCAATGATCTGAAGTAGCTGGGACTACGCAGGAAGGAAAAAGGAGAGGCAGTTGGAAAAAGGAGGGAAAGGATCCTGGAAAGTAATTGGTATGCCGTCCTCAGGCGCACCTTCAAAAGTTTGGCTTTGGCCTCGTAGATGTTTTGGAGGGACCCTGATTTTGTCCCCCTGGGGGGTCCTGACTGTCATCTACGACCAGCTCTACCACACCTTCTGCCAAAGTCCTATCTCTGTCTAGGAGGAAGGTAAGGGTGGTGAGACTGGGGACGGAAAGGCCAGCACTGAGTCACCGGCGTGTGCATGCCGAGAGAGCGCATAATGACCTTGTTGTCCTTCAGGCTTTGCAGCCTAGGGTCAGTCTTTTCAGAAAACAGGCCTTGACCGTCAAAGGGCAGGTCCTGTATCATATGCTGTATTTCTGGTGGAAGGCCTGACACTTGAAGCCATGAAATGCATCTCATGGCAACTCCTGAGGCCAGAGTCCTGACTGCAGAGTCAGCTGCATCCAAAGAGACCTAGAGGGAAGTTCTCGCCACTTTTTTCCCCTCCTCCAAGAGGGCCGCAAACTCCTGACAGGGAGAGATTAACTCCGTAAACTTGCCCACCGCCGCCCAGGTGTTGTACTTATAGCGGCTAAACAGGGCTTGCTGGTTTGCCACTCGCAGTTGGAGGGCCCCTGCAGAGTATACCTTATGGCCCAGTAAGTCCATGCTCCTAGCCTCCTTAGATTTTGAAACCAGAGCTTGCTGGCCATGGCGTTCCCTCTCATTGACAGACTGTACGACGAGGGAGCAGGGAGGAGGATGGACGTACAAGTACTCGTACCCCTTGGAGGACATCATGTATTTGCGCTCAACTCCCCTGGCAGCAGGTGGAATGGAGGCTGGAGACTGCCAAATGGTATCAGCATTGGCCTGGATCGTCCGGATAAATGGTAAGACCACTCTTGTGGGGGCATCAGCTGACAGAATATCCACCACCGGGTCCTCTATCTCCGGGACCTCCTCCACCTGGAGATTCATATTGAATGCCACATGTCTCAGGAGGTCCTGATGGGCCCTCACGTCAATTGGAGGGGGGCTTGTGGAGGATATCCCCGCCACCGCCTCATCGGGAGAGGAGGAAGAGGAAAGGCCAGGAACAAGCGGATCCTGTGTGGCCTCGTGCTCTTGGACACCCTCCGGCTCCTGTGGGATCTGGGAGTCTGGTGGCTGAACTGGCGCTTCCTCCGTACTGGTAGGAGGGGGGCGGTTGATAATCGCCTCCGGCACCCGGTGCTCCGATGGGGCAGAGCGAGATGAGACCCGAGGTACACCTTGGGCCTGGTGATATGCCCAAGGTGTCCATAATGACCACTGATGGGGGCCTTCATCTTGGGCGTGGGTCTCCTGGAAGATTCTAGTGTGCACATTGGAGTCATGGTCCTGTGCATAGGAACTGTCCGCATGAGACTACACCGATGCATTTCGGGATGGCCAATGAGGAGCTAAAAAACCCTGGGAAGAGTCTCCCTCTCTGATTGATCTTGCTCTGTGTGGCACCGGGGATCAGTACCAGGAGTCATACCGGTACTGGAAATGAGATCGGGACCTACTACCGGAGCGGTGCCGGGAGGTCGACCGGGATCTCGAAGCTCGGCGTCTGGAGAGGCTGCGAGAGTCACGGTGCCTGGAGCGGTGTTGGGAGCTGGATCGGTGCTGACAGTACTGGGTCTGTGAATGGGATGCTGATAGGTGCGACCGGTACTGAGAAGGGGATCGGTGCTAGGATTGTGAGTGGCGTCAGGACCGGGATCGGCGACGGGACCAAGAACGCCAGCGGGATTGCGATCGTGAATGGTGTTGCTCTGCGGTGCTGAAAGAGAGTGGTCTCATCAAGGCAGGCTTGCCCACAGATTGTATGACCCGCACCGGCGGTGCCGGGGGTTGAGGCAGAGCAGACTCTGTCATTGCGATCAGCTCCCTTGCCATGGAAAATGTCTCTGGCGTGGAGGGAATAGTGAGCTCAACCATGGCTCTCGGCGGGGAGCTTTCAGGCGCCGGACTCGACGGCCCTTGCGGAACCGGAATCGAGGGTGCCAACGTTGTTGGTGCCGCGGCAGGTGTAGGTGCCGGGCGGTCCGATCTAGCTGGGTGCTCTGGCTGTGGTGCAGATGGCACGGAAGCAGCGGAAGTCTTATGCCTCTTCATCCTCGGGGAGAGAGAACGGTGCTAAGCAGACACTGGTGCCAGAGATGGTCGGTACCGAGAGGCCTTGGTGGTACCGGTGCGATCCGGTGCCGAAGAAGCGCTTCTGTCAGCGGATTGTCCAGCGCTCAGTGCCGAGGGCGGAGGAGTAAGAGCTGCTTCCATCAGGAGCTGTTTGAGATGAAAGTCCCGCTCCTTTTTCGTCCTCGGCATGAAGGCCTTGCAAATCGAGCACTTATCAGTGAGATGGGATTCCCCGAGGCACTTAAGGCAGGAGTCGTGAGGATCTCCTGTTGGCATCGGCTTGTGACAGGCTGAGCACGGTTTGAAACCCGGTGAACCGGGCATGGGCTTTGGCACTGGGTGTGGGGAAGGGGCTAATCCCCGAACCCCTCTTAACTATATACACTAACTATGTTATAGAAGCAATAAAACTAACTGCAAGTTTAGAAATTTCAACTATATACACAGAAGAATAATGAGAGAACTAAAAGTAGCTAGGGAAGTGGAGATCAGCTAAGCCGTGCTCCACTATTCCAATGACCAACACGGGCTGTAAGAAGGAGCTGAAGGGCCGTTGGGTCAGCAGGGGTATATATCCGGTGCCATGGCGGCGCCACTCTAGGAGGCGACCCAGCCGACCCACTGAGTGTTGCTAGGGTAAAAATCTTCCGACGAATGTGCATGCGGCACGCCCCACACACCTAATTAGAATTGATATGAGCAAGCACTTGAAGAAGAACAAATATTTACTAATGGGCTCTTCACATTAGCATATAAAGGTTATGAGCAGACAATGGCTGCAAGCTGAAGCCTAGACCAATTCACAGTGGAAATAAGAAGAACATATTTAATAGTCAGGATTGTGCTGGATCCTCCACAACTAGCCTTTTTTAAAATCAAGATTGGGTGGTTTTCTAAAAAATCTCCTCCAATTCCCTTGGAAATTATTTTGAGGGACGTTCTACAGCTGATGTGAAACAGAAAGTCAGACCACAGTGGTTCCTTCTGGGCTTGGAATTTATAAATCTGTGACAGGTTGGGGGCATTTAAAATTTATCCCTTTTTGCTTCTGTTATAACTATAAAGGGAAGGAAACAGCCCTCCTGTGTACAATACTGTAAAATCCCTCATGGCCAGAGACACCAAAATCCTTTTACCTGTAAAGGGTTAAAAAGTTCAGGAAATCTGGCTGACACCTGACTCAAAGGACCAATAAGGGGACAAGATACTTTCATATCTTGGTGGTGGGGAAGTCTTTTGCTTGTGCTCTTTGTTTTGGGGGCTGTTTGCTCTTGGAACTAAGAGAGACCAGACATCAATCCAGACTCTCCAAACCTTTCTGAACAAATCTCTCATATTTCAAACTTGTAAGTAACAGCCAGGCAAGGTGTGTTAGTCTTATTTTTGTTTTCTCAACTTGTAAATGTTCCTATTTGCTGAGAGGATTTTACCTCTGTTTGCTGTAACTTTGAACCTAAGGCTAGACGGGGTTCCTCTGGGCTATATGAATCTGATTACCCTGTGAAGTATTTTCCATCCTGATTTTACAGAGATGATTTTTACGTTTCTTTCTTTAATTAAAAGATTTCTTTTCAAGAACCTGATTGACTTTTCCTTGTTTTAAGAACCAAGGGGATTGGATCTGAACTCACCAGGAATTGATGGGGGAAAGGAGAAGGGATGGTTAAATTCTCTTTGTGTTAAGATCCAAGGGGTCGGATCGATGTTCACTAGGAACTTGGTGAAAAAGCCTCTAAAGGCTACCCAGGGAGGGGAAGGTTTTGGGAGGAAAGGAGGTGTTCCAGACTGAGGAATCTGGATGGTGGCAGCGAACCCAAATCTAAGCTGGTGGTTAAGCTTAGAAGTGCTTATGCAGGTCCCCACATCTGTATCCTAAAGTTCAGAGTGGAGGAGGAACCGTAACAGCTTCCCTCTCCCTCTTTCCCTCTTGTCTCATCTTCTCTTTTCTCCCATTTCTTTCTGCTACTCTTCTTCCTGGGGAGGGTGGGGCTGTGCTCCAGCTATCGTTGTCAGAGGCCCTCACAAAGAGGTGGGCCTGGAATTGTGCGCTGATGGTGATCTCCACTATACTGATCTCCTGTGGTGACTAGTGTTGGCTTTTGCATGTCTGTTGAGGATGCTCATCCTCCAGTCCTGAGAGTCTCCACACTGATTGACCAACTGTGGGCTATTGCTGAGTTCATAGGGAGGAGACTCAGGCACTCTTGGCTGAGTGCTGCGAGGCCTAAGGCTCAATTCAATGGCATTTCTTTGTCTGTCTGTAAGGCCATGATTTTTGAAGGCTACATCCAATGGATTCCAAAATTTCAGGAAATTTCTAGGCATCAGTGGGAAGAACCTTGTTGATTTTGGTGACAATTGGAAAATAACACTGCCAGAAAAGCCTGATTTCTACTCTGTGCCCCTTACATCGGTGCTGTAAGCTGAAGGGCATTATTACTTGAGAGTGAATTCAGCCAGTCAGCACTAACTCTCCACAGCTGATTTGCATAAGTCAGTAAATGAATCTGCAGGTTTCAGTGGCAGTGATGCCCAAGGCAGACCCCAGGCTTCGGGTTTATGCTCAGGGTTAGTGGAGTCAGTGAGTGACAGATGGCTGAGTTACCTCTGGTTTCACAGTGTTACTGCTCAGGTTCCTCTACCTGCAGCACCACCTGGGCAGTGACTGTCAAGGGGAAGGTTCTGTAGATCTAAAACTTATAAACCAGGAAGTGTAGAAGAGGAATGGCTTAGACAATTTGGCAATAAAATGTAGGTTTTGTGGCAATATCCTGTGCAATTAATACTGATTCAGGGATGGACACAGCATTCCTGTCCCTTCTACCACCTCTTAGCTGGGCCTACATAAAAGACACTAGCTAGAGTGTTGGATACTTGTTTGTTTAAGACTGAGCAAATAAGGCCCAACAAATTACTGATATGATTAATTGTGCTGCCTCCTCTCCTTTAATAGAATAGGAGCAGTTTATGATACTCCTGAATGAAGTAGTTCTTCTAAAATCAAGGCAAATACCAATCAATGGCTTTTTCAAAACCAATCCCCCCCAAAAGGGATTTAAAAAAAAATTAAATGGGATTTTTGAAATGTAAATTTAAAAACAGTTTTTGGTTTTTTTTTAATAAAGCTGTCAGGTATAAAATGTGAAACTATGACAAGCTATATTAAGGCCTATAGTTGCTCTAGCCTATTAAACTAATTTAAATTAAATAAATCTATAAAGAAGTCCATGTTTGCTGCCAAGTCTCAGAGGACGTCAAACACTGAACTGTTGGAAGTCATTGCTTAAGCACCTGGGGGTCCAGAAGTTGTTAAAATAGCCAGATTTTGGCAGCAATAGTCTCTTCTGCAGGTCCAGAAAGAATATTTTCTTCATTTCAGTTGATGAAGCAACGTCATTCAAATTTAAGAAACTGATTGGGAGTTGAAAAAGGGTGAAGGCTTCTTTTCCTCTTGTAATAAATGAATAAATGCTAGAGAGGAGGAAATGTCAACTACTACTTCTAGAATCTGGAAGGACGTTTATGACCAGGAACAATCAGTTCAATGAACGAACTAAAGATATTGCTTTACCTCAGTTTGTTTGAAATTTAAAAAAAAAATGTTTCAGTTAACCTTTTTGTTCTTATGTATCCTGCAAAACCTGCATGTTTTAATGGTTACCTATTCCTAGAATCACAGAAGAATAGGACTGGAAGAGATCTCAGGATGTCATGTAGTCCACCCCTGTTGCTCAAAGCAGGACCAACTCCAACTTAATTATCCCAGCCAGGGCTTTGTCAAGCTGACCTTTAAAAAATTGTAAGGATGGAAATTCCACCACCTCCCTAGATAACCCATTCCAGTGCTTCACCCCCCCTCCTAGTGAAAAAAGTTTTTTCCTAATATCCAACCTAAGCCTTCCATAGTGCAACTTGAGACTATTGCTCCGTGTTCTCTCATCGGTCACCACTAAGAATTTCATGAGAATCAATCTCTCCTTAGGAAAATAACTCAAAAATACAAATACAAAACATTTTGAATGAAATTAATCCACCCTGATCTTTAGTGCCTGAGGGTGTTGGCTTCTTAGAATAGACTGAGACCCTCATTGGCTAGAAACACCCAGTGAGCCAGTAACAAATTCCAGTCCCATTACTGTCCAAGCCTCTGTAATCCAAGGAACACCTGATGGCTGTGGGAGATAGAGGGGTGCTGAGACGGTCTAACTCATGATTGCCAACACAGAGATATGTTATTGGCTTTGGATGGGGGACAACTAGCAAATCCGTCAGTCACTACAACAGGTCACACTCGGAGCCAGGGAGACTGGGAATAGAGTCCCACTGGCACTTCCCATCCCTGGAAGGGAGTGTTCCTCTTGTTACCTTAAGGGGAATAAGGCAACACTTCAAAGGAAAACTTTAGAAATGGTAGGGGAGAAATAGGAAAGGAAAGCCCCTTTTCTCAGAAGATACAAACTCAACTCCCTCCTGTATCTATTACCTGTGGATTTAGCCTCCCTCCTTGCGTAGTGTAAACAAAATAAAGAGGAGACAAGGTGATTTGGCACAAACAAAGGTAAGTGTATTCTGGGTAAAGGTACAGAAAATAGAGAGGAATAGGGGAAAATGCAAACTTAATTAATATAATGAAACAGTGACTGGCTTGGGAGCTTAAAGCTCAGGCCCATAAACCCTCCCTTGGAAACTGGAAAGCAATAAATTATGCCCCAACAGAGAAACCTTTTCCTACAGTTCAGGTGCAGTGGATACCACGTACAGGTGTGATGCTCAGGACCTTCCACTCTCCAGCTGATTTAGAGCCTTTGAGGAGGAGCACTGGGGAGTCCAGACGACTGTTGGATTTCGTCACTGGCAAGGAGGCCCTCTGGGATGATGGACACCAGGAATGCAGGATGGCAGGAATGGTGGTGACAGGTCTCCTTTTCCTCAATCTCACTGCAGGACCGATGGGGTTCTTCACTCTCCAGCTCAGGACCACTGTGAAGACCTGACCGTGTACGTGCTGTTGCTGGGGTGGACAGCCCTGCGCAGGCACTGAACATGTCCTTATATCACTTTTGTGGAGGGAAAAGTTCTGAGGAGATGGAATGCTGAGGGCTGGTTTTGGCAGGAAAAACTGGTTTTGACTGGTTTGAGCCTGTGTCTTAATGGTGAACAAGTCCACTCTCAGAGATGGAGTCCAAGGGTCAATAGCTCACATACTCCATATTGGATCTTATTTTAAAGCCAGTGATTTACTTAACATTACTTCATAAACAACTTATTAAACAACTAATTGATCATATTAAACAGTTTATACTTCTTACACTTAATACTCTAGTGGTTAGTGTGGAAGCCTGGACAAAGGATTCCTGGGGTCCATCCCCGGCTCCATCCCTGACTCCCAGTGCAACCATGAGGAAGCGGCTTCTCCTGCCAAGGCCTCTGTTTCCATCAGTGGGGCTGGAGACACTCCCCTACAGCCCTTGGGCTGTCACACTTCAGGAATGTGCGTGAGGTGCTAGGAGACCTTGAGATGGGAGGTGTCCTGCTGGCCGTCGGTCAGTGTTGTGACCCCCGGCTGCTGGCCCGAGTTTATCCATCCCCTGGCAATAAAACATCATCTTGTTTTCACAGCCGCTTTCAATCTCCTGGCTTCTGCCCCCTGCCCTGCTGGCAGGGCATTGTGCAGCACCCTTTCCAGCCCACTTGGGTGCGAGAGATCAAGGAGGAGGGTAAAGGAAGGGCCAACACTGAGCATCTGCTATCCAGCTCCATCCCATCTTGAACAAGTAAGTGGAGCTCTCCAGAGCCATCCTCAGTGTGGTGGAAATATCCCACCAATAGGGATCCCAGTCCCTCCTTTGTCAGAGTTTGTTGCCCAGGTTGAGGGTTCCTGTGCCCTGGGGTAGGATGTGTGGGGAGGAGAAATTGCCTCAGCAGAGGGGACGTGGGCAGTGGAGCAGGCAGGCCCATTAATGGGAGGCTGCTTTGAACCAGGCTCATGGCTGCTCCCCACTCAGTTCCAGGATGGTGCGGCTGAAGCAGATGCTGAGGAGAAAGGCCGGGCAGGTGGCTCCAGAGCCAGAGGGAAGCAGCGACTGGCTTGCCTAGGAGGAGAGCGGCCCCTCTGTCCCCATGGGTGGGGAAGAGGCTTGTGGCCAGGATAAACAGAGGAGTTCCTTGGCATTCTGTAGGAGGAGGAAAACACCAGCTCCCACAGCTGACCCTGAAGCATCTTCTGGGCCCAAATGGAGGTGGCCTGGGTACAGTTATGGAGGAGGGACCCAGGAGAGGGCAGGAGCCAGGCAAGGCAGCTCTGGGGCTTCCTTCACAGGAAGCTGAGGAGCCAAGAGCTGTGCCCCATGGCCCACCAGGAGCCATCCACCATCCTGGCCACTGAGAAGCCCCCCGCTAGCCCCACCCTGGTCACTGAGGAGCCCCCTGCCAGCCCAGAGCAGGAGATGTGCGTCTATGAGACAAACACCAGCAGCTCCGCCTACTCCCGAGGGGCCAGCAGCTCTTCCATGGGGTCTGACATCCCTGAGGTTGAAGGCTCCCTCTTTGCAGATGAGGGGAGACCCGGGGAAAGGGAGGAGGACTGGGGAGGTGGGGGACTAGTAACACCCTGTGCCCATCGGCTCGCCAAGGCACCGGAACTGACCCATGTGAGCCCCACTAACACCAGTGGGGGATGCTGGGTGGAGTTGGGGGAGCTTCAGCCTCCCCTAATTAAGTGGGGGGGGGCTGGCTGCCATAGGGCATGAGGCTGATGGGGCTGAGGGTATCTCTGGGAGGAGTAGGCCCTCACTGCCATGGGGTTCCTTACAGAGAAGGGGGAAACATGAAGCATTCTCTGTCCCCCCAGCAGCAGAAGGGATTATACTTTCTCCTTCCCTCCCTGGTGCAGAGACACCGAGTGCTCAGCTGGAGTGAGTTGAGGAAGAGATGGAGGATGTGTCCCCTGAGCAAGACACCATCAGGGTCATTGAGCAGCACCTCAAGGGCAGAGATGAGGTACAAAAATCCCCTAGCTGCACTGCCTCCGAGTCTGTCCTGCTTAGGGTGACCAGAGACAGGGGGTGGAGTGTAAAAGGAGCCCATTAAAAAAAATCCCCAAATATTGAGACTGTCCCTATAAAATTGAGACATCTGGTCACTCTAGTCCTGCTCCTTGATCCATCCCCACCCAGGCAGGCGGATCTTGTATCAGAGAATCCCTCCCCCTCCAATGAGGGGGACACATCTCTGTTATCTGGCACCTCAAAGTGGGAACATTTGTCCCACGCTGGCCAAGGTGTCTGCTCCCTGCAGACACTATCCAAGTTACAACCCCTGTCTGTGCAGGGCGACACTGCTTTCGGGAAGGGGGCGACTTTCCCTATCAAACCCCATGAAGGTCCTGAGCCCTGGCTCTGGTTTGAGTTGGGCGGGGAGGTCCCAATGTAACTGGCTCTCTTTCTCTCCCCCCACCCTACTCCTAGTGGATGGAGGACAGGGCCAAACAGCTTCGCTTCCTCCAAGCTGTCCCAAGTCTGTGTTTCTCAGCACAGCAACAGGGGTGGGAAACCCTGGAGCCCCACTTTTCAAAAGCGGCCCTTGTTGAGAGCATTGCAGTGAATGGGATCCCGTGCCCGGCCCCTGAGGCGAGGGATCCAGATATGGTAGGAAGAGTTAGTGGGATTGGAGGGGGAATCAGAAGTCAGGGGTTCCTGGGGCTGAAGGCTGGGAGGCAGAGAAGGGGATAACTGATAGGGAGCTGGAAGTGGAGGAATTGTAAGCCCAGATGGGAGAGGAGGGAGGAATTATGTGAGAGGAATTGGGTGGGAGAGGGGGAAGGAAGTTTGATGGATGGGAGGAATGGGGAGCCCAGCTGGTTGGGGGTGGGGGTGACACTGACTGTTTCTGCAGAGCACTTTGGCTTCCTCCCTGGGAAGTGCCTGTGGGTCTGCGGGGCCTGAGTCTCACACACAGTTTTGTTTTCTTGGGGTCTACCAGGAGCTGATCAAGCTCCATCACGTCCAGCTCCATGGCCATGGTTTACAATTTCAGGTACCAGGACCCTCCCATCCAGCTGCCCTAACCCTGGTGCTGATCAGGCCCAGAGCCGGGACTCACAGATCCTCCTCTGGTTGGGTTACCCGCAGCTGTGGCTGTTCTCATCCCTCAGCAGAGGAGGTGGGAACATCCCCTCTTTCCTGGCTGGGAAGCAGATTTCATTCCAGTAACGTTACAGTGTCCGTATGGAGGGGATCACTAGGGGGGAGGCGGTCATGTCTATTACAGTGCCAGCACCGCGCCGGTGCTGCAAAGTGTACAACAAGCTCCTCTCTCCTGCTGGCAAACTAAAGCTGCCGCTTGCCCTGGTGCTGGAATTATGCCTCTTGCGGGCTGTTCTCCACAGAATCTTTACCATGGGCACTGGAATGACACCAACCACTTCCGGGTAGGTCCTGATCCTACTTCTCTGTTCCAGGAGCAGGAGCAGGCTCTGGTCCCTGCTCTCTAGCTTTGATGGAGCTGCTGAGAATAGGGCAGGGGTGAGCAGAGCTGAGAAAAGGCCCGGGATAAACTGGCAGGGAGGGCCCCTTCCCTCCAGAGGGGATTGCGTTACCCCTCTGTGGCTGATCCCAGACTTTCCTCTTCTCCTCATTCTCTGATCTCCTGCCTGGAGTCTCTCAGGGATCCTACCTCCCACCCATTGCAGTTGGACTGTTCCATAGTCTTCTGGGTACCAGGCCCTGCACAGAGAACTGCTAAGAGCAAGAACTGAAGAGGTAGCAGGCATCCAGCCATGAACACTTGCTAAGTGTCCCTGGAGAGATGTGAATGGGAGAGGCCAGGATGTGCTTTTTGAGTCTTGCCAGGGCTCCTGGAGAACCCTCTTAATTGTCTTCTGACAGGTGTAGCTCCATGTCCCATTACTGACGAATCCTCCTTCTTCTTGCAGGCTCTGCACAAGAGCTATTTACAGAGCATGGACACCATGCTCAGGGGCCTGCTGACAGAGACCCCCACCTTGGACGAGCTGCAGCGTGTCTCAGAGGTGAGTAGAATAAGACGGTCTGGGTGGAATTTCCTGTTAGCTCTGTGGGAGGACTGCAAGGAGAGACTAGAAGAGCCATGTTTCCATTGTGTCCTCCAGCTTGGACCCAGCTGGCCACACTTTCCCAGAGCTGTCAGTGCAGGGGGAAGGAGCTGGGACTGTCAGCCAGAGCTCTGCATGGTTGCATTAAGCACTAACAGAGAAAACCGGGCCTGGCTGGGGACTGAGAGACTGAAACCCCTGTGAGATGCAGGATATGGGCCTCTGAGAAAAGTCACTGGCTCCTCTCTAGGGAGACTCTGAGATACAGGAGAAGCCTCAGGGAATCAGCTCTTCTGTCCTAGGGACACTGCAGTTCCAGGAGGGATTGTCCTCATGGCCATTCAGTCCATCCTATCAAGGCATTTGCAGCTGGGGTCTGGAGGGTCTAGAGGGTCTGGGGGTCCAGAGCATATACCTTGATCTTGACCTACTGTTCATGGATCAGGGGTTCAGAGCAAATAGACCAGCCTCAAGACTGACCATTGTCCCAGCCTAGAGAGGCAATGAGCTTGTGCCCAGCAAGAAGTGGGCAGTATCATGAACCCCTTTTAAATCTCTGCAACCAGGGCTTAGCTATTCCACCCTGAACACAAAGTCTCAGCCCTTGGGGAGAGGGACAGGCTTGTTTGTAGAGCATGTACGTCGGCCCATTGACCCTCCCCCCTGCCTCCTTCTACTGCAGCATGTCCATTTCTGTCTCCATTCCAAAAAGACCCAGGAGACAGCTAGGGCCATACAGAGCAGCACTGCCCTGCTCGAATTCGCCACTGCTCTGCCTGGCTAATTGGTCTGCCCTGGATCTCTAAGGGACTGCATTCCATAGGCCACTGGCTGGCAGATTTGTGCCTGGCCTGAGGGCCCTTGTTATTCTGGAGCAGGTAGGCAGCGAGTGCTTATAGAAGGTCCTTGCCCTGGTCCCTTTGCTCCAAGCTCCCTTGAGGGCAGAGACAAAGAGGGCTCTCACTCCTCTCCCCTGGAGCCTCCTACAGAGGGATGAGAGCAGAGCTCTGGCCTAGGGGAGCTGGAGAGCTGAAGGGAGAATCCAGGAAGTTTTTGAAAAGTGTAGAGGACAATTTCCTGGTGCAAGTGCTGGAGGAACCAACTAGGAGCAGAGCTCCTCTAGACTTGCTGCTCACAAACCAGGAAGAATTAGTAAGGGAAGCAAAAGTGGGTGGGAACCTGGGAGGCAGGGACCATGAGGTGATTGAGTTCAGGATCCTGACAAAAGGAAGAAAGGAGAGCAGCAGAATATGGACCCTGGACTTCAGAAAAGCAGACTCTGACTCCCTAAGGGAACTGATGGGCAGGATCCCATGGGAAAAATAACATGAGGGGGCAAAGGAGTCCAGGAGAGCTGGCTGTATTTTAAAGAATCCTTATTAAAGTTGCAGGAAAAAAACATCCCGAGGTGTAGAAAGAATAGTAGATATGGCAGGTGACCAGCTTGGTTTAACAGTGAAATCCTTGCTGATCTTAAACGCAAAAAAGAAGCTTACAAGAAGTGGAAGATTGGACAAATGACAAGGGAAGAGTTTAAAAATATTGCTCAGGCATGCAGGAGTGAAATTAGGAAGGCCAAATCACACTTGGAGTTTCAGTTAGCAAGAGATGTTAAGAGTAACAAGAAGGGTTTCTTCAGGTATGTTAGCAACAAGAAGAAAGTCAAGGAAAGTGTGGGCCCCTTACTGAATGAGGGAGGCAATCTAGTGACAGAGGAAGTGGAAAAAGCTAATGTACTCAATGCTTTTTTTGCCTCTGTCTTCACAAACAAGGTCAGCTACCAAACTGCTGCACTGAGCAGCACAGTATGGGGAGAAGGTGACCAGCCCTCTGTAGAGAAAGAAGGGGTTTGGGACAATTTAGAAAAACTGGACGAACACAAGTCCATGGGGCTGGATGCGCTGCATCCGAGAGTACTAAAAGAGTTGGCGGATGTGATTGCAGAGCCATTGACCATTATCTTTGAAAACTCATGGCAATTGGGGGAGGTCCCGGATGACTGGAAAAAGGCTAATGTAGTGCCCACCTTTAAAAAGGGAAGATGGAGGATCCGGGAAACTATAGCCCAAACAGCATCATCTCAGTCCCTGGAAAAATCATGGAGCAGGTCCTCAAGGAATCAATTCTGAAGCACTTAGAGGAGAGGAAATTGATCAGGAACAGTCAGCATGGATTCACCAAGGGCAAGCCATGCCTGAATAACTTAACTGCCTTCTATGAGGAGATAACTGGCTCTGTGGATGAGGGGAAAGAAGTGGATGTGTTATTCCTTGATTTAAGCAAAGCTCTTGATACAGTCTCCCACAGTATTCTTGCCAGCAAGTTAAATAATTATGGGCGGAATGAATGGACTATAAAGTGGATAGAAAGCTAGCTAGATCATCAGGCTCAATGGGTAGTGATCAACGGCACCATGTCTAGTTGGCAGCCGGTTTCAAGCAGAGTGCCCCAAGGGTCTATCCTGTGACCGGTTTTGTTCAATATCTTCATTAATGACCTGGAGGATGGCGTGGACTGCACTCTCAGCAAGTTTGCAAATGACACTAAACTTGGAGGAGTGGTAGATACGCTGGAGGGTAGGTATAGGATACAGAGGGACCTAGACAAATTAGAGGACTTGAGCCAAAAGAAATCTGATGAGGTTCAACAAGTACAAGTGCCGAGTCCTGCACTTAGGATGGAAGAATCCCATTCACTCTTATAGGATAGGGACCGAATGGCTAGGAAGCAGTTCTGCAGAAGAAGACCTACGGGTTACAGTGGACGAGAAGCTGGATATGAGTCATCACTGTGCCCCTGTTGCCAAGAAGGCTAATGGCATTTTGGTCTGTATAAGTAGGGGCATTGCCAGGAGATCGAGGGATGTGATCATTCCCCTCTATTCGACATTGGTGAGGTCTCATCTGGAGTACGGTGTCCAGTTTTCGGCCCCACACTACAAGAAGGATGTGGAAAAATTGGAAAGAATCCAGCAGAAAGCAACAAACGTAACTTATGAGGAGAGGCTGAGGGAACTGAGATTGTTTAGTATGCAGAAGAGAAGAATGAGGGGGGATTTGATAGCTACTTTCAACTACCTAAAAGGAGGTTCCAAAGAGGATGGATCTAGACTGCTCTCAGTGGTACCTGATGTCAGAACAAGGAGTAATGGTATCAAATTGCAGTGGGGGAGGTTTAGGTTGGATACGAGGAAAAACTTTTTCACTCTGAGAGTGGTGAAGCACTGAAATGGGTTACCTAGGGAGATGGTGGAATCTCCTTCCTTAGAGGTTTTTAAGGTTAGGCGTGACAAAGCCCTGGCTGGGATGATTTAGTTGGGTATTGGTCCTGCTTTGAGCAGGGGGTTGGACTAGATGACCTCCTGAAGTTCCTTCCAACCCTGAGATTCTATGATTCTATGGATTCCCCTCTCCTCCTCCTTCCACCAGAGCTCCTCCGACTTCCCCAAGACAGGCGACTTTGTGCTGCAGCTGGATCTCTATGTATCTCACCCAGCCAACGACATCAGCCAGCAAGCCAGGGGTGGGATATATTGGCTGCACAGGCTCCTGCTGCAGAGAGGGCTAAGAAACCCAGCTGGGTAATGGGACCCCACGGAAACGAGCCTCTCGGAGACTAGCTCCAGCTGGCCATTGGGACGCCTATAGAACTAAGGCCTCTCTATTTAGACCCACTGTAGGGGGAAGAGGAACCCCAGTAGAAACAAGGCCCCTCCTTTGAGACTCCCTCTGCTGGGCAATGGGACCCTACAGAAAGAAGCCCCCTCCTCTGAGACCGATACCACCTTAGATGATGACTTTCTCTTCCCCTTTCTCTGAATTAGGGAGATGAGTGTGAAAGTGCCAGGGAAATTGGCTGCTTTATTTCAGAGCCCGGCTCTATCCCCCACCCCAGGAAAATCAGCCACCTACGGGGCAGCCAGCTTGTGAGGGGACAGGAACGGAGCTATTGAGACACATGGAGGGTAAGAGCCTATAATGAGGGCAGGGGCAGGAGCAGGGACCACAGGGGATGGACACAAAGCTTGTAGGATGTCACCAATTGGGTAGCCAGGGCCAGATCCTGACTTCAGTGAGTGTGGGAGGTTCTCGGTATTAGACACCACCATGAACAGGCACCCACTCCCAGAGCACAATGACTGTAAGGGTCATACGACTACTGTGATGACTGAAACAAATCCCCCTTCTGGTACTAAACTGCCTGGTATGGACCCTGCCATTCCACTGGGCCATGGATGCCACCCTGGCCAGTGTGCACCCAGAAGGAAATAGGCACTGTAAGCGGAATACCAAACATCCCAAATGGGTGTGTCTTTCTCTCTCAGGGCTGAAAATTAGAAAGGCAAGAGAGCTGTGGTGTTGGGATGAGCTCCAGGACACCGAACGCCTGGGATATGGAAACTTGGCCGGGATGGGAGAGGTAAGGATTTTCTGCCGGTGCATTACAGCAGCTCAGGTGTGGAGCTGTCTCCACCTGCAGTGAGTGTGTCATGGACACAAGGCAAGAGCCTGCTACTTATTTCCAGCAGAGTATGTGAGGTTCATGGGAATGGCAGTGGGGTGAGGAGTGGGAATGAACCAGGTCTAAAAGGCCCCTAACCTCTAGCGGGTGAGCTGCAGGAGCTGTCACTGCTGGGAGCAGTAGAGTGTCCTTTGTTGTCTGTGTGAGCTGGGTTTCAGAGTGCAGAGACTCATTTCCAGCATCTCATGACACCTGCGGTGAATCCTGCTGCAGAAAGAGCTATTCAAGGCCTCAGTGCCTGCAGCCTCTTACTGCAGGGGGTTCCTTAGTCCATGGGATCCCAAAGGTTGGCTGCCCCAGGACTCTATCCACCTTGTGAGACATTAGAGGGATTTGGAGCCTGGTTCTGGACAATTGTAAGGGCTCTGGTGCCGTTGGTTTTAGGTCTTTGGAGAGATCTTCATGGAAGACCAAAGAAGAACTTTCCTCCAGGTGGCCCTTTTGGCTATACACTACCCCCAGCTCTGTGTCAGCCAGGCTGGGCTGGTACTCACATATTCCATCCTGGGGGAAGCCAGCCAGCTGATAGGGGATGAGGTAATCAACTGAGGAGGGACCCCCACGGCCTTTCACCTCCAGGCTATTGAAAATCACTCCTATCCCATCCCCATACACTGACCAGGGAGCAAGGAGAGGATGAACCCAGGGAGGTGCCAGTTTCTCCCCTGAGCAGCTCAAAGCAGTGCAGACCCAGCTCTCCATCAAGGCTATTTCCTAACAGGCATCACATCAACACGACACACTGCCATTGCTCATGCTAGGGCCTGCAAACTCCCCTAGCCACCTTTATTAGCCTTTCATACCCCTCATGGCCTCAAGCCGGTTCCTAGTGCTCTGGTACCATGTTATCCCAGCCATCACCTGCTCTGGGAGAACTGGAGAAGTCAGTCAGCAAGGGCTGCTTAAGAGCCCCATTCACCAGAGCTACTGTTCATGGCATCATGTTAAGGACTGGGGGATCCCTTGGGGAAAGGTGTCCACTTCCCCTCATTCCACGACACTGCTGCCCAGAGCCTCCCAACCCCTCAGCTGGAGGGAGTGAGGGTGGCTGAGGAGATTCTTGGGAGCAGAACTGGATTCCCACTGGGTTGGGAGATAGAACAGCTCTCATGAGAGGACTGAGAGGATTAGGGTCAGGAGTTCATTCCACAATGGTGGAAGAGGGGTTGGAAGTCACTAGAGAAGAGATAAGATTTAGTGTCAGGGGTTGGGTGGAGGAATCCGTCCCTCAGACATGGGGAGGGTTGGGGAAGAAATTTTGCTGGCTCGCAGTGCCATTAATACCCTTCGTTCTCGTGGGTGTCCGAATCTCTTGTTCCCTTGCAGCTGGAGGACATTACAGCGAATGTCATGGCCCAGCTATTTAACATCAGGTGCTTTTGCCAGGTGCCCAAAGCACTGCAGGGGTTGTGCTCCGTGGGACAGCCTTGAAGGGCCTCCCCTTCACATGACCAGAAGCTCCCACTCCCTGCCGCAGGTACTGCTCTGTCTCACTGTGCCTGGGGGTGGGGAAAGGTGGGGGGAGTGACCATAGAGCCCACAGCATTGAGAGAAACCGAGGCCGAGCACCTCACTCTCAACACCATGCCCCATCCCAACCCCTGGAGCTGGGGCCAGGCCAGATACTGGTTCAGAAGAATCAGGCTGTCCGGGCTGTGGGGCTGGCCCAGAAATGAGAGCATCCAGAGAACCAGGGGTTATGCTCAATAGCCATTGTAGTCTGGGAGGGGTGGCCTGAGATGGAACCCCACCCCTGTCATCACTGCTCAGACCTTCCTATGGCCTGTGTCACCCTGACACAGAGAATGTCTGATCATCCCCCATCTGGGGCCGGAACCACCCATTTGGTATCTGAACCCTTCCCAGCCAGGAATGAAACTCCCCCCTAACACTCTGGGGCAGGGAAGGAACCTCCCCATCTAGCAGGTGGGAACTGAGATGTAGAGGAAGGGCTGTGGTCCTGGTCACACAATCCTGGGTGTAGATCTGGGAAGTGGACTGGGTCCCAGCCTAGAGCCTTTCCCCCAGAGGTACCTTCGCTTTCTGTCCTTTATTCTCCCCTCTGGCTAGGGGGTCTGTGAGAATGAAATGAACAGGGAGGGCGATGGCATCCTGGCACGTAGCCTGGATGGGAGTTCCCCTTGGCTTGGGCCCCAGGGTCAGAGACATCTTTGTCATCTTACTGTCCTTCTTTTATTCCTAGGAAGGGAGTCCCATGATGAGGGGTTTCTAGGGCTCCAGTAAGTCATCCTCGTTCCCGCCTGCATGTACCACCCTGCCCTGCCCTGTCCTCTGGTATCTTCGCTGTTGACTCTGGCTTGACTCTTTGCTCTGGCTTCTGGCTATGACATTGGCGTGACCCTTCTTGGTTCCAGATTTTGGTTATGAACCCTGGCTCAGTATTCTCCTTGCCTTTCTCTAGCCTCACTCCAGGTCCTCCATCCACCCGGTTCAACATTGCTTCCTGCTCCTGATCTTTCCCAACCCCTCGGATTTTGACTACCCAGTTTTGACCTTCGGCCTGTGTCAGGGTATAATTCCCCACTCTGAACCTTAGCGTCCAAAAGATGGGGTACCAGCATGAATTCCTCTAAGCTCAATTACCAGCTTAGTACTTGTAGCGCTGCCACCAACCAGGAATTACAGTGCCTGGTACACTCCGGTCCCCCCTAAAACCTTGCCCAGGGACCCCCAAGACCCAGACCCTCTGGATCTTAACCCAAGGAAAGTAAACCCTTTCCCTCACCGTTGCCTCTCCCAGACTTCCCCTCCCTGGGTTACTCTGGAAGATCACTGTGATTCAAACTCCTTGAATCTAAAACAGAGATAAATTATCCTCTCTCTCCCCCTTCCCTCCTTTCTCCCCACCAGTTCCCTGGTGAATCCAGACCCAGTCCCCCTGGGGTCTCACCAGAATAAAAAAAACAATCAGGTTCTTAAACAAGAAAAACTTTTAATTAAAGTAAGAAAAAACAGTAAAAATTCTCTTTGTAAATTTTAAAAAATGGAATAGGTACAGGGTCTTTCAGCTATAGACACTGGGAATACCCTCTCAGCCTAAGTATACAAGTACAAATTAAAATCTTTTCAGCAAAATACCAATTTGAACTCCTTTCAGCCAAATACACATTTGAACTTCTTCCAACCAAATACACATTTGCAAATAAAGAAAACAACCATAAGCCTAAGTTGCTTTATCTACTCACTATCCTGAATCTATAAGAGCCTGTATCGGAGAGATTGGAGAGAAACCTGGTTGCACGTCTGGTCCCTCTGAGCCCCCAGAGTGAACAGCAACCAAAAACTAACAGCACACACAAAAACTTCCCTCCCTCAAGATTTGAAAGTATCCTGTCCCCTGATTGGTCCTCTGGTCAGGTGACAGCCTGGCTCACTGATCTTGTTAACCCTTTACAGGCAAAAGAGAGATGAAGTACTTCTGTTCTATTAACTCTTACTTATCTGTTTATGACAGCCTGTATCTAGACTTTGGCTTGGCATGGACTTGGCTGATCTTTGGTCTGACCACCTGGCTTCGACCTCTAGTCTACACTTGGACACTGGCTCTGGTTCTGACCGGACATACTCAACCATTCTTGACTCAGACACCCAGCAGTAGTATATGGGCCCTACCGTCAAACAAACCCTAACCCTGCTCCATGACCCCTTAGTCCCTCCCACCTGTCTCCGGAAGTCCTGCCCCATGGGGGTATTACTTCTGGAGTCAAGGTGGCCACATGACCAGAAGCAAGGTGTGTCATGTGACCCCTCTAAGAACTCCTCCCACTACCCTCTACGAATTAGGATTGGGCTTTGTCCTGAAAGGACCACTCCAAGAGGAGATTTGACCAATCATGGTGATTTCCGGTGTAGGGGGTGACCTATCCAGAAGTGGGTCATGTGATCCCTCTAAGAACTCCTCCTACTGCCCTCTACCAATTAGGATGGGTTTTGCCCAAATAGGACTGCCCCAAGAGGAGATTTTGACGAATCAGAGCAAGTTCTAGGGCAGGATGAACCATCCAGAAGTGGGCCATCCCAAGGCCCTCTGCCAATCATAGTGCAGCACCATTATCCCATAAGTCCCAGTGCCAGACAGAGAAGGCCGTCTCTTACCAAGGACATGATTTTTAGAAATCGTAGAAAGGCTGCTGAGGGGAAATATGGACTCCTTCACCACCCCCATGAGAACTTCAGACTCTGTCTTAGCCCCGAGGGTCTTTGACCATCCACGGAGAAAGTGCTACATCAGTGACAGTCCTGAGGAGGAGGAGGGAGTGACTGAGGGGAGCCCTTTGGCCCAGCCATTAATGGATACACCGGAATCCAAACGCAAAACCCAACTGCTTGTGAGACACCCCAATGAGCATGGTGCCCTCTTTGTCCACCCCCTTAGAGGTGGAATGCGATTGCAGCTCGGGGGAGTCACTGGCAAACAAGGTGAACACAGGTAAATGAATGATTAAGAAGTGACGATCGAGGTCATGAGACATTCCAATCGATCTCTGTTGGCTGCATTGCCCATGACGGAAGATGGTACATTTAGTTCCGCCATGACATTCATAAACATATCCCATCTTTTAAGTACATATCTGCTAGGAACAGAGCGTGTCTGGGTGATGGCCCTGACTAAGTCGAGCATGTCAGAACCATTAACCATAGAGCCTTTGTTCAGAAAAGCCCCTTTATCGTTCCATGAAGAGATATTTTTATCCTGGCCCATCTTATTTAGCAATGCTAATGCATTATTCTTATAACGTTTATTCACGTTATCCAACACTACCTGAGCAACACAGTCTGATGTCTTTTGTGTTTCTGGGGGTTTGGCAGTTACATTCTGTTCCTGTTCTGGTAGAAAAAGACTTATTTTCACTTTATCCGCATCGCTCTGCTTCATGTACATTAGGTACCTTTGAAGCACGGCACTGTAAAGTTTAGCCTTTTCGTATTCGGCCAAGTCAGTTCTTTGAAGAACAGACTTCTTTCAGCATTCAGTAAGTGAGTTGCAGTTGTTCGTTAGGCTCCCTGAGGATACAGAGTTCACCAGTGTTCTGAATGAAGTGTCATATTTTTCCCAAATCTTTTTAGAATGCCGTTCTTTTAGACCCCTCGAGGATACAGCGTCCATTAGTTTTCTGAATGAAGCATCAAACTCTTCCCAAATACTAGAATATAGGGGAGCTTATGGTTTTGGGGAATGTTTTGTCAGTCCTTGGTTTTTTATTCACAACCCCTAGAGCGCATGCTCTGGGTTTGTGAATGTGTGTGGTTCTGCGCACATTCAGAGCCCCTAGAGCGCATGCTTTGGGTTTGTGAATGTGTGTGGTTCTGCACACATTCAGAGCCCCTAGTGTGCATGCTCCAGGTTTGTGAATGTGTGTGTTTTTGTGCACGTTCAGAACCCCTAGCATGTGTGCTCTGGGTTTGTGAATGTGGGCATTTTCACTCACAGTTTTCTCAGAGTTTGGTGTGGCAGTGGCCACTGAAGAACTGGAGTTGTGGTTGTGTGTTTGTTTTTTATCAGAGTCTTGTTTTGCCATTAGGTTTGACATATATGAGGTTTGGACTGCCTGGATGTTTCATCTGTACTCTTGTGCTGTTTTGTGTTGTTAAAGGTCTCAAAGCAGATTCTTGGTTCTTTGACAGTTCTGGAGTAGGTGTCCTTGTAGCTCTGACTGCAGTATTGTCAGAAAAGTTGCCCATGCCTATAGGGTGGTGAGGGGGGACCATTTTACAAAACTGAACTTTACCATCTTTCTCACCCACACATACGGACATATTTTTAAATACATCTCATTTTGCAGAATAAAAAACCCAATTGCTTTTAAAATCCATTTTAAATCACATTTTGCACAGTAAAAAACCCTGTTGGTTTGAAACAAATCAAGTACTTTTTAAAAACCTAAACCTGTGCCTTTCAAAGACCCCTCTCATACACAAAACAGCAGCTTTATAAAACACACCAAACCAAGTTTGCCTCCATGTACTTTTCAATAACTCCCCCATGCATTTAAAGGCCAGTTGCAAAAAAGTTCCCTTTTACTATGGGGTAACTAGAGCATGTGCAACCTCTGCACTGATTTGATATCATCAGCTGTTGCCCTGAATTGATCAATTAATAGAAACATAAAACTGAGGTCTTGGCAGGTAAACGTTACTTCAGCTCTAAGAGGGAGCAATGTCTAGTGGTTAAAGCACTTGACTTTGAGTTAGGAAATGTTGGTTCAAGTCTTGGCACCGCCATTCACTTGCTGTGTGACTGTGCAGGTCACTTAGCATCTGTGTCTCAGATGACCATGCTTTTAAAGGGAAAAAACTGGCACACATTCATGGTGAAATCTTTTAGGGCTGCAAAGAGTCAGACAAAAGGATACTTTTATTTTTAAGTGTGCTGATGTCACCACTGCCAGCTTCTGACCCAGGGAGACCTGCATATTTAGGAGTGGAGGATTTTTTCCAATACTTTAGTGTTCTGCATTTATTGTGAAATATTGAACAAGTGTCATCAACAGTAGCTCTGAGCAAAGGAACAGCTTTGATGGCGTTTACTTTCATTCAAGTTCTCTTCATTCCAGACATTGTTCATTACCGTGAAAGCTCATTCCACTGGGCTGTTTGTTCTCAGTAAACTATGCAAATGCTACTCAGCATAGCAATACATCTCGAACAAGGATCGTGTAGCTATAAAAAAAAATAGTTTGGCTGATGAAATTAAAAAAAAACAGGATATTTCAATTATCCTGGGGTATCATAAGAAAAACTAAGACTATCCTGGTTGAAATAGGTTGCATGGTCACTTTATAGTTACCTCACATGTAAACGGGGGATATTTACTTCCACCTTACAGAGCTGTGGTAAGGTTATTCTCAGAAGCGCCGGCGCCCCTGACAGAGGCGACAGCGGAAGGTCCCATCGCCAAAATACCACCAACCGCCTAGGCGGTCACTGCCCCCTAAATGTCTAGGTCGCCTAATGGGTTGCGCCAGCCCTGGCTATGCTCATTAATATCTGAATTGCTTTGAGAGCCTAGGATGGAAAGCTCTCTGAAGTATTGTTTTAAAGTGGGGATTTTGACAGTAGCTTGCTAATCTGAAATGAGCCTCCAGAACTGCTGCTAATTCTCCCTCCACCTTCCAAAACTCACTGAGGTACAGTGAGACAAGATGCTCCTTCTCATTTCCCATATTTCCAGAACTGTGCTCCACTGCAGAAGCAAATGACCTAAAATGCTTCTGAAATTGTATTTTCTATGTGATTTCCCAGCCCAGCAGGGTGGAAAGCATAGAATAGGTGAAAACAGAAAACTAGTCACTTATCTGAAACAGAAGCTAATCACTTATTTACTGCAAGTGAGTACTGACTAAAAACTGAGATCTCTGAAATGTGTTGCTGTTTTTTCAGTATGACCCCACTTCTAGTGGTATGATCACTGTATTTCAGTCAGACTGGAAGCGCTACAGAACTGAAATCCATATGCTGTTTAAATGATGCAAACAAACTCTTTGACAAAGATATGTATTTCTGTTATTGCAACAAAGCTGATTCTTATAAAGCGCACACACACTAAAGCCTCTCTCCTAATCATGCCATTTGAAAAGCCTGCATTTTCTCTTTGCTTACAGGCAGCTGTGCTCATGGTGGAATTGTGAATATCAGCCAGCCCTATGTTGTACAGCTGAACTGGAGATGATTTTCCTTCAAATATGGTTCCTGGGGTAGGGATTACTCTCTTTGGACTCCGCAGAAGGACTTATACTTGGTTGCACCTTTGAACACAGATGGGAGACTCTTAGAATATTACAGACTTCATAATTCCTATGATGATTTGCTGCTATTAAAAATGCTAGAGAGTTAAAAATTCAATATGGGGACGGCTGTGGCACTGCAGTTTACAATAACTCCATGTATTCCAGTGTATATAATTCAAGAGAGATAGGTAAGCTCGATTTAAACACAAACACATTGGCTGTGAGAAAAACTCTGTCAAATGCTGCTTATGGTAACCGTTTCTCTTATGCTGGTATTGGGTGGCAAGATATGGACTTTGCTGTGGATTGTGGGTAATTTATTCAACCGAGGACAGCACAGGTAACATTATGATTAGCAAACTCAAGGAGACCACACTTGATGTGCTCCATACTTGGAATACAAGGCAGTATATGCCGTTAATTTCCAATGCTTTCATCATATGTGCTGTTCTATATGCCACAAAACCTGTCAACACTAGGAAAGAGGAAATATTTTACACATACGACACAAACACTGAACAGGAAGGTAAAGTTAGCATAATTATGGATAAAATGTTAGAAACAATTCAAAGTATCAACTATAACCCCTCAGACCAAGTCCTGTATGTTTACAATGATGGGTACCTTGTTAAATACAATCTTATTTTTCAACCTGTGTTACACTGATATGAATACACAACAACTAGAGATCACAGAAAGTCCAATTTTATATCCCTTTGGAGAATGTGAATGTTAAATTAGGGTTTAATCCTATGAAGAGTAGCTCCAGGTCATAAGGTTTATTACCATGAGCTGTCCCATTGAAGGGTAATAAGCTCTATGCCTGGTACAAGATTAGGTTCATAGCTTTTTAACTGGTGTTCAAATACAGTGGCAACAGGAGTACTAGAAATGCCTCTGCTATAAACATTAAATAGATGGCTTAGTGACGGACAGAACATGTATCATGATAGGGAGATTGCTCACACACTGATGTGCATTTGAAGGAATGTCTGTTTTGGATAACACATGGAAACTGAGCTGCTGTTTTGTCATCATTGCTCAAAGTATACAAGGCCATAAATATCATAGTAAGCATCGGCCTCAAATAACTACTAAAAGATTAAAATCAGAGGAGAATTAGGACTTGATCTTTAAAGAGCAGACCATTGGTTAAGTTGAACTGTGGAAACGGTTGCCTTGGCTCCTTCTTGCAACCCATCAATGTATTTTGAACGGCAGGGCTCCAATGCATTACTTTTCTAAAGTTGCACTTCATGAAAAAATATTATTAACCATTTTTGGATGGTTGCATTTTCTTAGCACTGTGTCCTGGGGGCCTGATCCAAAGTCCAATGAAAACAGTCCCTTGGTATATGGCAAATGCTGCAGTAGAACATAAGCTATGCCATCCTACATGCTCCATTTAGTCCAGGAGTCCATTTAGTCTGTAATTTACTGTGATCTCAATTAGCATCTTTCAAAAACACTCTGAAAACAAGGAGCCAAATTAATTGCCAGTATAATTCCATTGGCATCAATTACCTTACATTGGGGGTGAATCTGGCACATGATCTATCAGTTACAGAATACTGAAGTTGGGACAAAGACATATGCTCTTCATTTTTAACATGCCACAAGATTTTTATCAATATCTGTGCTGTAATCATGTCAGAAATAATTAGATGTACAGTTATGAAAACGCAGTAAATGTTTCCTGGTTGTCTTTTATTAATTCTATCTTTGTTTTATAATCTGGATCAGTAGATGTGAATGATTAATTTTTGTTTAATAGTGTTATAAAAATCCAAACCTTATAGTTGTTTGTCATTGCACAACAGCTGGGAAATTCTGGGGATGCAGCAAGAAGCCAGCTTGACCAAATGATACTGGAAAGAGAAATCGTATTCCTTCGGGCTTAGTGTGTTTAAGAGCTACTGGAACAACACAAATATGTGAATCAATATATCAATAACTAGAGGAGAGACTTTATTTCCACCCATTGAAATATGTTCACTGGTTAGATTAACATCTTCCACGAAGTTGAGATATTGTTTGAGAGGTATGAGGCTGATGACACATTTTTAAGTCAGGTGCTGCCACTTACCGGGTATCTGCATCAGTTCCCTGAAAGTGTGTGAAATGAATTTGAAAGCCAGCAGTCACTGGCACAGTAATCTGATACACGATCATGGGCCCTTAAAGAATCCACAATAGTTCAACTGAGGGTTTGTTTAACTATAAAAAATAAAAGACAGCAGAACATTTCTTGCTTCACATTTTTTGGGGTGGCATCCCATTAATTCCCAAGGGTTGCCCTATTCACAGGCATAAAAGGTAACTCTACACGGCATCATATTTTAAGGAGCAATTTGGGGCTAGATCCACGAAGAGAACTTAGGTTCAGTGTTGCAACACCTAACTTTAGGACCCCTGCCACTTACTGGAATCTTCAGCTCTGACTCAGCTACACAAGCTCCCTATAAATGTATGTCGAGAGTTGGACACCTAAGAATGGGATTAACAGCAGCTGAGTGGGAGGCTGCTGAAGCTAGCTAGCAGTAAATGCTGAGTAGAGGGTTGGAGTTGAGTCCACTTAATGCCACTTGGGAGTCACAGCTGTGAACCTGCCCCTGGAATTAGGTGTTTAACCCAGGTCAGACCTGTCTGAAGGGGGAAAAGAAAAGATAACTTGGAGGTTGTGATGCTCTTTTATATACAGTATTTAAAGCATTCAGCCTGGTTGTGGGAGACCAGGGTTCAAATCTCCACTCTTCTGGTCTCAGAGCAAGCACTTGAACCCAGGTCTTTCACTGTCCAAGTGAATATGCTAAGCACTGAGCTACAGGGAGAGTCGAGGGATAGTTCCAAATGGCCTCATACTGTAAATGAGTTTCTGATATGGTACTTGCCAATTTACACAGAGGAGCATGGTGTCGCCAGTCCCTGCACAGTCTTGCCAAATTGAACGGCAATGCAATGGGAAAGCAAGCGCCTTCCATTGAAGCAAATGACAAAACTTCCTTTTTTTTCAATGGGAGTGAGACTACAATGAACCAAAACCTGGACACAAATTTGGTTGTTTGGAGATTCATTCCGGACCTGATTCCTCTCCACAGTCTTGAATCTTGGCCTGTCTCTTTGTCATCTCCTTGTGGATATTTTGCTATCTATTTCATCGTAACTTGGTTAAAATTGAGCTCCTTTCACTCCTTTCAAGATCTCCACTGCATTCTCAGTCACCATTGACAGTACTACCATCCTTCCTGTCACTCAGATTCACATAAGGGTCATCTTTGACTTTTCACTGTCTCTAGAGCCATGCATCCAAGCTGGATCCAAGCCTTGACACTTCCTCCTCCCTCGTATTTCCATTATAATATAAAATAATAATTGGAGATATACCTATCTCCTAGAACTGGAAGGGACCTCGAAAAGGTCATCGAGTCCAGCCCCCTGCCTTCACTAGCAAGAGCAAGTTCTGATTTTTGCCCCAGATCCCTAAGTGGCCCCCTCAAGGACTGATCTCACAACCCTGGGTTTAGCAGACCAGTGCTCAAACCACTGACTAAAATTCTCTCCGATGCTTATCTGCATCCTCTCCGACCTTCCTGGTACCCACCTCACTCTCCTGTCTAGTCAAAATGATATTGCAAAGTCACCTATTTGACCTGTCACAGTGACAATGTCAGTCCCCTTCTTGAGACCCATAGAACGTCACAAGCTTTTTGTTCCTCCTTTGTGGGTCTTTCACAACCTAACCCTTCCCCACTTGTCTACTCTTGTATCCAACCCTTTCTCTTCTGCTCAGCCAATGCTGCCAGCCCCTATCATCCATTAGTTCACCTGTCACACAAGCACCTTCCCATTTTCTTCCATTCTGACTCTTATGCAGGGTCACTCCCTCTAAACTAATCCATAAATCCATTACACTGTGCTCCTCCAAATAGCTCCTTAAGACCGGCTTCTTCCAGATGCCTGTGGTAAGTTGCCAACTGATTACAGCTAAGCAGATGTCTACAGTAGAAACTTCTGATATTTATTGTACTTAATTATATTAAAGACATGAACCAACTCACAACCATCTATCTGTGCACATAGCTGGCCTCCGCAAACTTGTGATCTTGTTACTTTTACCCTCTTTGTTTACCCTCATTCTTTTCAATTGTTGTTACAATTACTTGCTGCATCTTAGCTTAAATGTTGTTGTATGATCTTCTAGGGAGGAACTGCCTTTTTGCTCTGGTTAGAACAGCATCAAGCACCAATTGTGGCCTCTAGGTACTTCTGGGATACAAACAATAAATAGCCTGCCTGGGATTTTTTGTGCATCTGTATTTTTGTCTGAAATCTCATGCATGCACCTATATGGATTGAATACAAATTGGCTTTGAAAAGTAGGCAAACAATATGCTTCCAGACAACTGTGTAAGCATTCTGTTGGAAACATTATGTGCCCATAATGACATTTAAGTTTCATGAATTCATCCCTAAATTTGTAAGGACCGCTTTCTCCTGTAGATATTACATTTTTTTTGGTGATTGAATATTAGTGCTCCTGAAAGTTAAAGTTAAAGTTAAAGACTAACAACACTAGTCTGAGGCAATCACAGAGCACAAAGCCATTGGGCAATCTTGTGCACTATTGGTGGGACTCAGTCATAAAAATAACATATAACATATCTCTTGAGAATAGATTGAAAAACCATGAATTGCAGTCTCTGCTGAAGATTCTTGAGTAATTCTTTTCCTATTTGTACTTAGTCTGTTTTCAAACTCTAACAAATAGTTCTAGTGTTAATTACTTAACACTCTTTAGTTAGTTATTTGCCAGTGTAACACCCTTGGAGTTCAAGGAGCATGGCCCCTATAAAACCTTGTTCTGAGGCAGAAGACGTGCATGTTGTTTCAGGGGCGTGGGAAGTGGGAGAGCAACAGGGCGGGTATGTCTGTAGCTCCAGACAAAAGGGCTACACCGAGCAGGCCCTCGTGTAAAGCAGCAGGGGAGAACTACCCTGGAGCCTGGGAGGGACAAAGTGGCTGACTAGGGCCACCCCAGGCCTGGAACCAGGAGGAGCACTGTGTCAGGCAGGAATCACCTGAGAAGGGCAAACCAGAGCCTGACTCAGAGCTGCATGGGACTGTGAGTACTGAGGCTTGTGACCTTGCATTGAGAATAAAGATGGAGGCTGTAGCTCGTTAAGTGAGGAGATTGTTGCTCTGTGTGGCTTTGTAGAGAGTGGCAGAAGAGGGCGCCGGAGGGGTTTGCTGAGGAAAGTTTACTGGCACTGAGGACTCACTGCCAGACAGGAACATTGCCCAGGACTCCTGAATTCTGAGTGTAGATGCATTGCTCAATGGCTGTCCCTTTCAGACTGTGGTACCACTGGGGCCTTGTGTTGGATGTAACTGTTTTAATACTCCTCCTATCTTTCCCCCTCTTGTTTTTCTCCATTCATCCCTCTGTGGTGAAGTATTTCCCTTTCCTTAATTTATTGTACGATTCTGGTGCATGTGTGTTTACACCAGGGGCTGTGGAACAGGTATTCCTGGGTTGGAAGGGACACAACTGTACATGCTTGTGCACCATGCATTTCATGAGCACAGGCGTATTCCTGGCACGGTTCATCCCTGTCCCCGCTAATTGCCCTTTTTGCAAAGTGAAGGAGACCCTGGCTCATGTCTATTTGGAGTATGCCAGGTTGCAGCCCCTTTTCCAGCTTGTCTAAAACCTTCTCCTAAGTTTCTGATCACACTTTCCCCCACACCTTTTGATTTATGAACACCCAGTCCATAGCCTCACGAAATCACAAGACCTCCTCATGAACCTCCTCTTGGTGCTGGCCCAGATGGCCATCTATAAAACCAGTAGGAGGATGCTGGATAGGGAGGTGCGCTGCGACTGTGGGTCCTATTTCTGTTCCTCCCTTTGATCATGTGTCTGGGCAGAGTTCCTCTGGGCCATATATGCTGGCTCCCAGACACCTTCGAGGAGCGGTGGGAGCTATCTGGGGTTCTCTGCTTGGTGTCACCCTCTGGCTCCTGGCTTATGACCCTATGATCTCACTCCTGCCCCTGTTTTCTTATTAGTTGTCCCTGAAGCCATTTGGGACCCGGGTTTAATCGCTCATCCCCTTAGGCTGGGGGATGGGCCTTCAGATGTCAGATGTGGGTGGACTTGTGCCTGACCTTCTCCCGGAACTGACGAGGTGCTGGACTTTGTTAGCATCCCCATCAGTGTGGGGGTTGGTCCTGGCAGGTATCACCAGAATCGGAGATCTCCTGGATTACGACCAGAGGGACTGGGTGGATCCCCTGGCATTCGGCCTCATACCCCATGGCGCATACTGCAGAAGATGAGGGCTCCCTTACTGCCCACCTCTCGGGTCTTCTTTGAGCAGGTCTTGTGGGATGATGCTCCTGGCGTGCCTCTCACCCCTTACCCTCTGGACCTTTTCATCAGGCCTCTGCCCCTTGAACCCTTCACCCCATCCCCCAGTTCCCCTCTGCATAACCCAAGCTGGCTATGTGACTTGCAGCTGGTTCATTTTTGAACCATGCCTAGGGAACAGCTGTACACATCTGTGCTCCTTATTTTCATTTTCTCACCTTTGTGTCCGTCCCTGGATGAGGAGGTGTTCTGTGACTGTGGGCCTATTTCCTCTCCTCTTTTCCATTACACATCCAGGCAAAGTTCCTCTGAGCCGCATCCACTGGCTCCCTATATATCTTTGAGGTGCAGTGGGTGCTGTATTCAGTTCTCTCCTTAGTGTCCCTCTCAGGATCCCTGCTTTTGTCCCTGTAAACCTGACTTCCATTCCTGTTTTATCATTCGTTGTTCCCGGTATCCAGTTGAGTCCTGGGTTTAGTGATTTCTCCCCTTAGGCTGGGGAAAGGGCCTACAGTTGTGAGGGGACTTGCACTCACCCATCTTCCTGGGACTTCAGTAGATGCAGGCCTTCACTGAAGTGCCCCTTGGTGCACTGGAGATTGGTCCTGGCAGGAACCACGAGAATCGGAGACCTCTTGGAGTACGACTGGGTGGATCCCCTGGAACTTGGCCAGCACATGGGGCTTTCCACTCCCCACATCCTCAGGTGTGTGCTCCAGGAGATGAGGGCAGTCTTACTGCCCACCTCTCGGGTCTTTCTTCAGTGAGTCCTGTGAGAAGGTGCTCCCTGCCCACCTCTCACTTCTGGCCCTTTGGGCCTTGTTATCGTGTCCCTGCCCCATGAGCCTCCCCCCAAACCTTTCTCCCCTGAATAACCCAAGCCAGTTGTGTGACTTGCAGCCAGCCAGTTCATTTCTGAACTACACCTAGGGAACAGCTGTATGTGCTTGTGCTCCATATTTTCATTTCCTCACCCTCGTGTCCCTCCCTCACACTAAGTGGCAGGATCTTTTATCACCAGAGAAGGGTGAGGAACCCTGGTGGGCCATCCTGTAATCCACCTTGGTCCTACAGCCCAACAGGGATATCAGTTGGCAGCTCCTTCATGGAACTGTGAGGACAGGCACGTATTTGGCATTGTTGACCTTCCCCTCCCCTACACCTGCTCCTTCTGTGGCATCAGGAGACCCCTGGCACATGTCTACTTAGACCGTGCCAGGTTGCATCCCCTTTTCTGGCTCCTCCAATTCCTTATCCTCAGGTACTGACTGCACTTTTCCCTGCACCTTCTGATATACGTACAACCCATCCAGGGCCCCATGAAGTCATGAGACCTCATCAACTTCCTCCTGGCACTGGCCCAGGTGTCCATCCACCATACCCAGAGAAGGATGCTGGACTGGGAGGTGCTCTGCGACTGTGGAACCTATTTCTGCTCCTGCCTTGGCTTACACATCTAGGCAGAGTTTCTCTGGGCCGAGTTTGCTGGCTCCCTAGACACCTTCGAGGAGCAGTGGGTGCTGTGTGGGGTTCTATACTCTTTGTCCCCTTCTGGATCCCGCTTTTGAAATTGTCACTCTTCCTGTTGTCCCTGTTTTCTCATTAGTTGTCCTCTGTATTTGCTTGAGCCCTGTGTTCAGTAGCTCCTCCCCTTAGGCCGAGGGAGGGGTCTTCAGCTGTGGGCAGGGATGCACCCGATCACCCCTGGATTCCCAATAGTTCTAGGCCTTCGTTTCTGATGGGGGAGGATAAAATGAAGAACATGAACAAGTGGCCTGGTTTTCAGACATGCTCCTTTTGCTTCTTTAAGTGCCCAGATTTGAAAACTTCATCCTAAGTGTCTTGGCCAAGGTCAGCCGGATGGTTTGTGGCAGGCAAAGGCAGAGCCCACATCTCGTGATACTTTTAGTTACAAGACCATTTTTCTCATTAGTACATTCCAATTAAATCCACGTTCTCTGGAATGCTGACTGCTTTGATGGAAGAGGTCATCCTGTCTCTGGCTGTTGCTAAGCCTGTCTTACCAGAGATGATTTTCCCTTGAGGCTCAAAGCCACTACTGAAGAGCACATTTTTACCATTGGAATATGCCACATTGCACTACAGTGTCAGCCATTTCCAAATATATTTTCAGGGTGGGGCGGCAGGAGACCTGACAGCTCATCGCCCCTTCAGGCTCACCAAGCTTGATCTTGATCTCACTTACACCAGTTTTTCACTAAGGTAAAACTCCATTTATTTCAGCAGAAGCAGTCCAGTTGTATACCACCAAAGGTGACAGGAGAATCAGGCCCAGTACATTTCATGCCCATTCAGTCTACTTTCTTCCATGACTGGGGTTAAAAAGAAAGCAAGTTTGTTCAAGTAGGAAGAGAAATGGATAGATTTTTCTCCTCGTCTTGCTCCTTTCTGTAGTTCATGCAACCTCCAGGACATGAAGCGTATCACAGAACAAGGGGAACATTTTGTGATTCCTTTTTAAAGTATGAGGAGCTCATCTCTCTATAAGAGCACTTTTACTTACACTGAAACTCCCTGGGGAGCACTTATACATTTCACACACACACAAGAATGTGTGATTTTACATCTATATAATTCTACAATTGACAGGTATGAGCCCTATAAAGACAGACCTAAACAGCAATAACTATTGAACCAGCTGTATTTAAATTACAGGTTGGTGAAGATGCAGATTTGCTTCAACCAACAAACGTAGGGATTTGTTGCTAAACAGCAAGTTGTGTCAATTTCAGCAAATGGTTCAGTCACAAACAAATAAACTGGCAATGATCAAATGCTTTGTTTTGATAATGGCAATGTGAAACATTTTGATTTTTGGGGTAAGTTCACCAGAGAATTTAGGGACCATTCACAAAACCCCAGAGGTTGGGGTGGGAGTTCCCTTCCATACACCCATAGCACACTGATTAGGATACTCACTTAGCAGTAGTGACACCTGAGATCAAGTCTCTGCTCCCAGAGCAGGGATTTGAAGCTTGGTCTTTTACATCCCATATGAGGACCGTAAACCCCAGACTATTGGCTAGGTAGGGATAGTGTTCCCTCAGTCTCACCTCTTGAAGCTGATCCACTGTGTATAAAAATGTCAATATTCCTTGGGCCAGAGAGATAGAGTAAAAAAAGAAAAAAGACTGGACTTTGTAAGCAGATGGTAGGGCACTTACTTAGGAGGAGGGACACCTGGGTTCCAGTCCTTATGCCAATGAATACATAACACAAATGAATGAATACATTCATTTGCCAGAAGTTCCCCAAAAAACCCAACAAACATTATTTTTGGTCCAACTCAAACTGAATTTTTGTTTATTTTCAGGAAGAGCCAGTAAACCAGAAAAACCAGTTATTCACCCAGTTTTAATTTAAATCTATACATAAACCTATATAACTATTTTGTTACAGGAAAAATAATGGTTTGTGTAGCCTATGGGCCTTATTCTCTTCTCAGGCGGATGAGAATCAGGAGTAGTTTCACTGAAGTCAATAGAAAGAGCCTGAAGTGTTGTAAATTGGGGTTGCTCCACGGACTTCCATGGAGTTACTCCTGATTTACGCCTGTGTACATGGAAGGAGAATCAGGCTCACAATGCAAGTGACTGGAGCTGTGCAGAAAATGGTCATTTCATTTCCCGGAGGATTTTGATATTTTGAGGTTTGGTTTCTATATGATTTGGAATGAAAACCCAACGTTTTGAAATGCTCTATGAAAGGGAAAGCCCCTGGATCCTTGACTCATGGGCAGTCTGCCTGACTGGCAGTCCCAGAGCTGCAGACCTGGAAGCTGCATGGTCTCCGGTTCAGGGGTAGTCTGTATGACTGGCTGCCACAGAGCTGCAGATCCTGGAACCCCTGGAAGCTCAGGCTACAAAGAGCCATGAGACTGGGAACTTCGGAGCTGGTGTTCCCAGAACTTCCATGGTCCTAGCTCCCTGTCAGCCCACCAGGTGAGCAGCTGGGGAGCCAGACGGGCGAGCTGGCAGGAACTGTCTCTGCAAAATGTTTTAATTTTGACACAGCAGCCTGGCTAAATGTAAAAGCCTTCCAGCAGGGAATTTACAATCAGCTCTGTGTGAGACCCCGTGATGGGGTTCTGACAGGTTTCCCCAGGGATGCCACCTGGAACAGGGGTACCACCGAGCCCCCTGACACACCAGCCTGGGCTCCCTCTCACACTGTGCTGCTGTGACAAGGTGCAAAGCCCTCCAGCCTGCACTTTCACCAGCATTCACACAGGTAGGAGCACACAGGCAGCTTCCCAGCCTAGGACCCCAGAGCAGTACCATCCTGCTTTGATCAAATCTGGCCAGTGTACGGGTTTAATACCTTGATCCGCCTCTCCCTCAATGTAAAGAGGACCATGCAGACTTGTGGTAACTAAGCTGAAATTCTCCCCAAACACCTTAGTCAAATGCACACTGGTTTGGATTAAAACATAAAACAAGTTTAACAACTACAAAAAGATACATTTACAGTGACTATAAGTGATAGCAAACAGATCAAAGCAGATTACCTAGTAAATAAACAAAAATGCAAATTAAGCTTAACATATTAGCTAGGTAGGATCAGGGCCATCCCTTGCTATTCTAGGGTCATATGCAGCACCCACCACCCCTCCCTGTGGGGGGTGTTGCGTGGGACCCCAACTCTCTGCAGGGGTTGGGGGTCTGGCTTAGGTGGTATGGGGGAAACACCCCCCAGCACTCACTGGCAGTGTGCCTATGGCTAGGTTGTTGCATTTCCTGCTACTGGTGAGTGTAGGTGTGGCCCTGCTGCAATTCTCAGGGAAGTGGGGGAGAAGCAGGGGTGGGAAGAAGTGGGGTGGAGGCTTTGGGGAAGGGGAGAGTGGGGGCAGGGCTGGGGTGGAGCGAGGTGGTAAGAGGTGAAGCTGGGGTGGGGTGCAGGCAGAGGCTTTGGGGAAGGGGTGGAGTGGGGGCGGGGCTAGGGTGAAGCAGGGGCAGGAAGAGGTGGGACTGGGCTGAAGCAGCATGTGGTGCCCCAAATTTCCTGGTGCCCTAAGCAGCTGCATACTTTGCGTATGGGTAGGGACTGCCCTGGGTAGGATATGAATTAGCAAATTCTCACCCTGAGTGATAGACAGGCTGGCAGATTCTTAAGGCACAAGCTGCTTTTGCTTTGCAGTTGGGTTTCTCAGATTTTCATACACAGGCTAGAAATCTCTTTAGCCTGGGACCATTACTTCTCCCAGTTCAGTCTTTGTTCCTCGGGTGTTTCCAGGTGTCTTGTTGTAGGGAGAGTGAGGTACCATCATGATGTCATTTCCTCCCTTTATATCTTCTTCCCACTTGCTGGAAAACTCTTTTGCTGTGACCTGGGTTAAACAGTTATCTTTGTGTAGTGCTATCACTGAGAGTTTTCTATTGTACACAGTTCCTGGGGTAATCCTTGCGCTTGTGTGTATTTCCTCAATAACTCATTAACATTGTTTGGCCTTGTTACTGTTGTACCTGAAAGGCTGCTTGTGGGTGTTTTCAACCTCACAACATGTTTCAGTAACACATACATAGCTCAACTTCTTAACTTCATATACAAGGATAGCACATGAGATATTAATATCTTGCAGGTCAAGACCTTTAGAATGATATCTCACGAGACACACTTTGTGCAAAACAAATCCTAATTATATGACAGTGCTGAATAATGGAGTTCCAGGGTATCACACTTCCCTCCTTAGTTTACTGAAGGAGTGTTAGTCACTGACTAATGTGAGGGCTGTGCGCCCAATTCTCTCTTTAGGTTTTGGCCATACAACTTCCAAGCAGTAGCAACATTGTAGTGTCACCCACCCACAGGTGTTCTTGCAAAGTTCTGTGCTCCATTTTTTTGGTTGCCTGAAAACATTTTTGTGTGGAGCATTGTTAACATAATGCAGATATCAATATCTTTTAGAATGCAGGTGTCTTGGCATTTAGCCACCAATGCCATGAGATGGTGTGCCTCAATTTCCCCTTCCACACAGAAGAATAGGTTTGTTATGTTTACTCTGCTGTGCCAAGCTCTAGGCCTGCTTACAGGTATTAACTAAGAAGCTATATTTTATAGGGCTTCCTTGATACCACTCCTAGCATATTTAAAAGCTTTCCCTAAAGTTATTCATGTTACAGCTTTTCCAAAGATTTGCCATCACTACCAAATACTTTGTTATAATCTTTACCATTAACAAGAAACTTTGCATCATGAGAATTAACAGTACCAGCAAATCTTTTATTACAGATAGACATTCTCCAAGTATTTTCATCGCACCACACATTGGTTTAGACAGTCTGGTTTGTCTAATATTCACTGAGTTTTTCATCTCCTCCCTGACCCACAGCATGTGTTCAAATACTGATTTTTTTCCCCGTTAGTGTTTTGTCCAGTGTCCCCTTCAGTAAAGGTTCTCAGTTTATGTAGCTCTTTGGGGTTTTGGAGAGGTAAGGATGTGAGAGGACCTTGCATGGTGACCAGCCCTCTGTGGGACTGTGTTACAAACCCAGGGCTATGCTTATACACAATCCATTCCCCCAGGGTTTCCTTGTGATTTTCACACCCAGCACTGGAACTTTCCCCACCCCTATTTCCTAGAGGGCTTTGATCTTCCAACAGCTTTTCCTTAGCTGTTTTCTGTATCTTACCCACCCGAGAAATTGCTTTGTCCTCCCCTTTCACAGATGAGTCATTAGCATTTTCACAGACACTCAAGTCTTTAATAGGTTTCCCATCCTGTCTTAAAGAGACACACTTAGTTTTCACAGCTACACCAGGAACAGCATTTTGCAAAGCGGGTCATGGATTGGGGTACCCTCTGTCATCCCCTCTCTCTGTCCACAAGAGGTCAGCCATATGGCTGTTCCCCTCCAGGAGGGCAGTTACACAGTTCTCTCTTAAAACCTGAGTCACGGGTTGGGTGCCTGGGAGCACAGACACTGACCCAGCAAATCTCTCGTGGGCACCCCCCTACACTCCTCCTGTAATCAGTTAGGAGACATTCCTGTACTCCCATCAATTCTTTCTCAGTTTCCTCCTTTGGGCACCCCTCTGAGATACACACTCTGTGTTCTCTACAGTGAGATCTTTCCCCTGTTCAGCTGTGAAGGGCTCACAGCTAACAGCTGGAACAATTCTTTCACTGGCAAGCACTACACCCTCCTCCCTCTCTGAGTTGGGTTTGCTGCCAGCTACAGTCCATGGAACCCTCACCCACCTCAGTGGTCTCTAGGATTCCATCACCATCCTCTGGGCTTCCCTCTAGGACACATCTCCCTGTGCCCCCTAGAGTGAGTTCTGTTCCTTTCTTACCTGCAACCTGCTGGCAGCTAGCAATTTGGACAGTTTCCTCACTGACAGGGAACACACTCCCCTAACCCCAGGGGGAGGAGATACTGCCTTTAGCTAGTGGGCAGGAGCTGGTCTCAACCACACCCACCCCTGGAAGCATACTGCTTCCCACTGCTGCAGAGGAATTAAAGAGACACTCCCCCATTCCTTCAGCAGTTCCTGGGACTTCACCTTTTCCCTCGGGGGTTCCAGCATAAAATTTCTCCTTGAAAGCCCAAGCTACACAGAAGAAATCATTCCTCAGTAACAAAGCAATCGGTTATCATTTACCACCACCACAGAGAGTACAGTTCCCAAATCCTCATTTTCTATATGCACTTTAGCCAAAGGCACAAGGATTTTGTGACCTCCCACTAATAAAAGCTTTACCATCTGTCCTGGCAGTAAGTCACTTTCCCTGACAACACTTCTCCTAAACACAGAAATTTCTGCCCCTGTGTCTTCCCACCCCAGATGTTCTTGTCATTAATCCTGACAGCCTTTATGTGCTTCATGTCTGGCCAGGCAGAGGCTACTGTTACAAACCCTGTATGATAAGAGGCAATTGCCTGAGGTGCCTCTGTGCTCAGGTTAGCAGCATTCCCATGAGTTGCTTCCTGCCTGTTTCACCCCCTCCCCCATCCCCAGCACAGGACATTTATTCCTCAGGTGCTCAGTGGAATTACAGTGAAAGCACCTTCTGGGCTCCTCTGTTTTTACAGGAGATTTGGGATGAGGAACAGTGGGATGGATTTGAGAGGTGAGCATCTAGCCTCCCAGCCACCCTCTTTCTTCCCAGGGGTAAAATGGGAACCCTGCTTCCCACTAGGTTTAAACCGCTCTGCCTGTAGTTTGTTTGCAATAGATACTTGAGTTTGCTCAAATTGATCAGCTACAGTAGCCAGTTCTTCCACAGTTTTCACTTTTTAGTCCCATAAACACTGTTTCACATTATGTTACTGAGAAACTAAGTCGCACATTCCCTCAAAGTTTGTAACACCTTTTCCATTTAACAGCTTATCCATCAAATCTTTCCTCTGGTTTACATATGCCACATTGCCCATCCCAACACTCCTCTGATGGCTTCTAAATTTTACACTAGATGTTTCAGGTACAATCTGAATCTGTTTCAAAACCATTTATTTGAATTTACCATAATACGAAGCATTCCCAATTGGCATCCCATTGAATATATCCAGAGCTGTACCAGTCAACTTGGCAACCAAAGTGGGCATCTTTTGGTCCTTGGGAATCTGGTGAAATACACACAGCATCTCAACGGTGATGACATATTCAGCAATGTCCCCTGTCTTACTGTATGCAGGACACAGCCGTTCCCATTTGTGGATTTTTGGAGAGGTGGGATTCACTGAAGCATGGAGCATCTGCTTCTCTAGCAAGTCCAGTTGGTACTTCCTCTGTCTTTCCCGGATGACTGGAAAAAAGTGAATGTAGTGCCCATCTTCTAAAAAGGGAAGAAGAAGGATCTGGGGAACTACAGGCCAGTCAGCCTCATCTCAGTCCCTCGACAAATCATAGAGCAGGTCCTCAAGGAATCAATTCTGAAGCACTTAGAGGAGAGGAAAGTGATTAGGAACAGTCATCATGGATTCACAATGGGTAAGTCATGCCTGACTAACCTAATTGTCTTTAGGATGAAATAACTGGCTCTGTGGATGAGGGGAAAGCAGTGGACATGTTATTCCTTGACTTTAGCAAAGCTTTTGATACAGTCTCCCACAGTATTCTTGGCAGCAAGTTAAAGAACTGTGGGCTGGATGAATGGACTGTAATTTGGATAGAAAGCTGGCTAGATCGTCGCGCTCAACAGGTAGTGATCAATGGCTTCATGTCTAGTTGGCAACTGGTAACAACCGGAGTGCCCCAAGGGTTGGTCTTGGGTCAGTTTTGTTCAGTATCTCTGGAGGATGGCATGGACTGCACTCTCAGCAAGTTTGCAGATGCCACTAAACTGGGAGGAGTGGTAGATACACTGGAAAGTAGTGATAGAATACAAAGGGAACTAGACAAATTAGAGGATTGGGCCAAAATAAATCTGATGACGTTCAACAAGGACAAGTGCAGAGTTCTGCACTTAGGAAGGAAGAATCCCATTCACTGTTACAGACTAGGGATCGAATGGATAGGCAGCAGTTCTGCAGAAAAAGACCTAGGGGTTACGATAGACGAGAAGCTGGATATGAGTTGACAGTGTGCACTTGTTGCCAAGAAGGCTAACAGCATTTTGTGCTGCATAAGTAGGAGCATTGCCAGTAGATCAAGGGATGTGATCATTTCCCTATATTCTGCTTTGGTGGGGATTAATCTGGAGTACTGTGTCCAGTTTTGGCCCCCACACTAGAAGAAAGATGTGGAAAAATTGGAAAGAGTCCAGTGGAGGGCAGCAAAAATGATTAGGGGGCTGGAGCACATGACTTATGAGGAGAGGCTGAGGGAACTGGGATTGTTTAGTCTGCAGAAGAGAAGAATGAGGGTGGATTTGATAGCTGCTTTCAATTGCCTGAAAGGGGGTTCCAAAGAGGATGGATCTAGACTGTTCTCAGTGGTACCTGAAGACAGAACAAGGAGTAATGGTCTCAAGTTGCAGTGAGGGAGGTTTAGGTTGGATATTAGGAAAAACTTTTTCATTCAGAGAGTGGTGAGGCACTGAAATGGGTTACCTAAGGAGGTAGTGGAATCTCCTTCGTTAGAGATTTTTAAGGTCAGGCTTGACAAAGCCCTGGCTGGGATGATTTAGTTGGGAATTGGTCCTGCTTTGAGCAGGGGGTTGGACTAGATGACCTCCTGAGGTCCCTTCCAACCCTGAGATTCTATTATTCTATTATTCGTTTTCCTCTATTTCTTTGGCTTGTAGTTCCATGGCTCTTTGGTGTGTAGCTTCTTGTCCGGCATTTTCTGTCTCAGTTTCCAGCTATTTTAATTCCATAAGTCTCATGTTCTTTTTCCCTCTTTTCTGCCTGCAATTTGCGCAGCTCCAGCTTCTTACTAGTTTCACTTTCACTCATTTTCCTGTTGTTCTGTCCCTACTTCTTGTGCCCAAGATAAGCAAATAGAAAATAACAAACTGTAACCTCTTTGACTGATTTCCAGCCACCTCACTTAAATCTCATTTAAAATCACCTCCTGTGCATAAAGTGCAAATCTCACTCAGAACAAAGGATTTACTACCAGTATCAACTTCTTTGTTATAATGTTTATCATTAGCCACAAAGTTTGCATCATGAGAATCAACAGTACCAGGAAATCTTTTATTACAGGTGTAGTAGGAAGAGAGTCTAAGACATAAGCCCTTGTATCAGAGGCCTGGTTTGAGGCCTCAGGCCTCGGCTAAAGTAGTAGTCAAAGCTTTACTCATATAAAGCAAAGTCAAGCTGTGAGTAAGAGGTAGGAGCTGCTCACAGAATCTGCCAAGAAAAAGGTCTGATATTGGAGAAATACACATTTCTCAGAAATGCCACGCACAGAGTACTCACGCAAACACATCCCAATATCAAGTGGTAGCAGAACATCCTGATATCAAGGATGGTATAAAAACATTTCCCAAGGATAACAGGAACACACTGAACTCTCCTAAAAGATAAGGTCAGGATAACAATATGTAATAAAGATGTTTTAATCAAACCAACATGTACAAGGTGATGAGTAACAACGAGCCACATCAGGGGGCAGTAACTAAGTATGCCAGAGGCAGTAGGTAAATGGTTTCTATCAGGGTATAGAAATGTATCTCATAGGGAGTATCTTTGTCTGGCTTAGGGAGGAATGGAAAGTCCCGCCATTCACTGAGTTGGTCCATTGTTACGGGCACACATGTATTAGTGGTTCAGTAGATTCTGTGGGATACGAGTACCATGCTTGGTTAACAATAAACCTGGCTGGGTGCCTTCGTCCCTTAACAAATCTTGTGATCTTGTGATCTGTTAAGGGGTCGGTCCTGGGGCCAGTTTTGTTCAACATCTTTATTAATGATCTGGATGGCGGGATGGATTGCACCCTCAGCAAGTTCACAGATGACACTAAGCTAGGGGGAGAGGTAGCTATGCTGCAGGGTATGGATAGGATCCAGACTGACCTAGACAAATTGGAGGATTAGGCCAAAAGAAATCTGATGAGGTTCAACAGGAACAAGTGCAAAGACCTATTCCAGGGATGGAAGAATCCCATGCACCGCTACAAGCTGGGAACAGACTGGCTAAGCAGCACTTCTGCAGAAAAGGACCTGTGGATTGCAGTGGACGAGAAGCTTTATGTGAGCCAGCAGTGTGCTCTTGTTGCCAAGAAGGCTAACAGCATATTGGGCTGCATTAGTAGGGGCATTGCCAGCAGATCTGGGGAAGTGATTATTCCCCTCTATTCGGCACTGGTGAGGCCACATCTCAAGTACCGTGTCCAGTTTTGGGCCCCCCACTACAGAAAGGATGTGGACAAATTGGACACAGTCCAGTAGAGGGCAACGAAAATGATCAGGGGGTTGGGACGCATGACTTACAAGAGAGGCTGAGGCAACTGGACTCGTTTAGTCTGCAGAAGAGAAGAGTGAGGGAGGATTAGATAGCAGCCTTCAACTACTTGAAGTGGGGTTCCAAAGAGGATGGATTTAGGCTGTTCTCAGTGGTGGCAGATGACAGAACAAGGAATAAAGGTCTCAAGTTGCAGTGGGGGAGGTCCAGGTTGGATATCAGGAAACACTATTTCACTAGGAGGGTGGTGAAGCAATGGAATGGATTACCTAGGGAGGTGGTGAAATCTCCATCCTTAGAGGTTTTTAAGGCCTGGCTTGACAAAGCCCTGGCTGGGATGATTTTGTTGGTGTTAGTCCTGCTTTGAGCAGGGAGTTGAATTAGATGCCCTCCTGAGTTCTTTTGCAACCCTAATCTTCTATGATTCTGTGATCATTGGGTGGTTTGCTCAAGGTCTGCCATTCCAGCTGTCTGCACAGAGCTGGGGCAGCACACGGAGGGGAAAAACAGATGCAGCCAAACATCGATCAACCTATAACCACACCAGTGACCCATGACCGTTGATCTCGTAAGTAAGCAAGCTGTCCTCTGTAGGAATTGCAATCACAATCTAACATGAGCTAGGGAACTCCCTTATTCCCTCAGTGCAAATCCCCACAGAGTTTGATGAAATTTGAACCTACTGAATTGCCAGCAAGGGGTGGCAGAACATATGATTTAAAAAAGAAAGTGGGGAAACAGGGACAGATGTGTCATTCTGGGGGGAGTGCTCCTCCTCTTTTTGCCTGTGAGTGATGTGACTCCCCGGAAGGACTGGCCAAACCCAGGAACATTTGCCAGGATTCCTTTGACCTAAAAGAAGAGAGGAGCCTTCACCCACTCCCTCTATAAGGCTCCAGTCCCAGGCCCTAGGCAGCATCAGCAGCTTGGGTTCCCAGCCAAAGTACAAACATCCACAATGGGCCCACTTCCTCTCTGTCTGGTCATTTCCTGTGTCCCACAAATCTGTTTTGAGGACACAACCCTTGGAACAGGTGGGCACAGCCTCTCAGCCCTGGTCTACACTACAAGTTTAGGTTGAATTTAGCAGTGTTAGATCGATTTTAATCCTACATCCGTCCAAATGATGAAGCCATGTTTGTCAACTTAAAGAGCTCTTAAAATCTATTTCTGTACTCCTCCCTGATGAGGGGATTAGCTCTATAATCTACCTTGCTGGGTTGAATTTGGGGTAGTGTGGATGCAATTTGACAGTATTGGCCTTCGGGAGCTATCCCAGAGTGCTCCATTGTGACCGCTCTGGACAGCATTCTCAACTCAGATGCACTGGACAGGTAGACTGGAAAAGCCCTGGGAACTTTTGAATTTCATTTCCTGTTTGACCAGAGTGGCAAGCTGATCAGCACAGGTGACCATGCAGAGCTCATCAGCACAGGTGACCATGGAGTCCCAGAATCGCAACAGAGCTCCAGCATGGACAGAATGGGAGGTACTAGATCTGATCACTGTTTGGGGAAAGGAATGCATGCTATCAGAACTCCGTTCCAAAAGACAAAATGAAAAAATCTTCAAGGGCATGAAGGACAGAGGCTATAACAGGGACCCACAGCTGTGCCGTGTGAAATTTAAGGATCTCAGGCAAGTCTACCAAAGAACCAGAGAGGCAAACGGCTGCTCCGGGTCAGAGCCCCAGACATGCTGCTTCTATGATGAGCTGCATGCAGTTCTAGGGGGTGCCCCTATAAATACCCCACCCCTGTGTGTGGACTCCGTCAATGGATTCTCACGCCACAGGGATGCAGATTTTGGAGACAAGGAAGTTGATGATAAGAAGGAGGCTGAAGATAGCACACAGCAAGCAGGTGGAGAAACTGTTTCCCCGATAGCCAGGAACTGTTTATCAGCCTGGAGCCAGTACCCTCCCAATTCACCCAAGGCAGGCTCACGGACCTTGAAGGCGGAGGAGGGACCTCTGGTGAGTGCACCTTTGTAAATATTGTACATGGTTTAAAAGCAAGCATGTTTAATGATTAATTTGCCCTAAAGACCTGGGATGCATTCGGGGCCAGAATAGCTACTGGAAAAGTCTCTAAACATGTCTGGGGATGGAGCAGAAATCCTCCAGGAACATCTCAGTGAAGCTTTCCTGGATGTACTCCCAAAGCCTTTGCAAAAGGTTTCTGGGAAGAGCAGCCTTATTTTGTCCTCCATGGTAGGACACTTCACCACGCCAGGAGAGTAGCATGTAGACTGGCATCACTGCATAACAAAACATGGCAACATATGGTCCCAGTGTTTGCTGACATTCAGGCAACATCTGTTCTTTATCTCTCTGTGTTATCCTCAGGAGAGTGATATCATTCATGGTCACCTGGTTGAAATAGGGGGATTTTATTAAGGGGACATTCAGAGGTGCCTGTTCCTGCTGAGCTGTTTGCCTGTGGCTGAACAGAAATGTTCTCTGCTGTTAACTACACGGTGGTGGGAGGGGTGAAGCGATCATCACAGAGAATTGTGTGTGTGTGGGGGGATTAGTTGGGTTTGTGCTGCCTGTTAACCTGAAAACCACAGCTCCTCCTTTTAAATGGCCAACTCAATGGGTGCTTGGTATAGGAAACGAGGGCGCTGCTGTTTGAAACCATTCCCACATGTTGTGAAGGCTAAAGAAGCCAGACAACTGTGGTTTACCATGGCTGTCTGCAAGCCGAATTCTGTTACCTGCGAGCACTGTGTGTGTGATCTCTCACACCAAATTGGTAGGCTCTCAATATAAGAGGCAAAATGCGACCTGGTAAAGAAAGCAACATGCTATGTAATGTTAACAGCTTAGCTCACCATGTAAGAGTCTATCCATTGTTCTCTAAAATGTGTCTTTTTAAATACTACTCTGCCTTTTTTCCTCCCGCAGCTACAAATGTTTCAATGCTTCCCCATCATCTCCATCCCAGAGGCTAGCATAGATAAGAAGGTGAAAAAAACACACTCTCAATTAAATGTTCTCTGAACTCATGCAGTCATCCCACACTGAAAGTGCCCAACAGAATGCGTGGAGACAGACAGTGTCAGAGTGCAGGGAAGCAGAAAATGAATACAAGGATAGGAGGGACACAGGAGAGGACATGTGGCGGGAGCAAGAGGAGAGGAGATGGGATCAAGATGATAGGTGGCGTAAGTGTGAGAGAGGAGGCAGAAAGCAATGCTGAGGCTACTGGAGGATCAAACTGATTTGCTCCGGCGTATGGCTGAGGTGCAGGAAAGGCAGCAGGAGCACAGACCGCCGCTGCAGCCCCTGTGTAACAAACCACCCTCCTCCCCAAGTTCCATAGCCTCCTCACCCAGACACCCAAGATCGTGGGAGGGGGCCTCCAGGCATCCGACCACTTCACCCCAGAGTACTAACCTAATTGTCTTCTATGAGGAGATAACTGGCTCTGTGGATGAGGGAAAAGCAGTGGATGCGTTATTCCTTGACTTTAGCAAAGCTTTTGATACAGTCTCCCACAGCATTCTTGCCAGCAAGTTAAAGAAGTATGGGCTGGATGAAAGGACTGTAATTTGGATAGAAAGCCGGCTTGATCATCGGGCTCAACTGGTAGTGATCAACAGCTCCATGTCTAGTTGGCAGCCGGTTTCAAGTGGAGTTCCCCAAAGGTCGGTCCTGGGACCGGTTTTGTTTAATAACTTCATTAATGACCTGGAGGATGGCGTGGACTGCACTCTCAGCTAGTTTGCAGATGACACTAAACTGGGAGGAGTGGTAGATATGCTGGAGGGTAGGGATAGGATACAGAGTGACCTAGACAAATTAGAGGACTGGGCCATAAGAAACCTGATGAGGTTCAACAAGGACAAGTGCAGAGTCCTGCACTTAGGACGGAAGAATGCCATTCACTGTTACAGACTAGGGACTGAATGGTTAGGAAGCAGTTCTGCAGAAAAGGACTTAGGGGTTACAGTAGATGAGAAGCTGGATATGAGTCAACAGTGTGCCCTTGTTGCCAAGAAGGCTAACAACATTTTGGTCTGTATAAGTAGGGGCATTGCCAGCAGATTGAGGGATGTGATCATTTCCCTCTATTCGACATTGGTGAGGCCTCATCGGGAGTAGTGTGTGCAGTTTTGGGCCTCACATTACAAGAAAGATGTGGAAAAACTGGAAAGAGTCCAGTGGAGGGCAACAAAAAGGATTAGGGGGCTGAAGCACATGACTTATGAGGAGAGGCTGAGGGAACTGGGATTGTTTAGTCTGCAGAAGAGAAGAATGAGGGTGGATTTGATAGCTGCTTTCAACAACCTGAAAGGGGGTTCCAAAGAGGATGGATCTAAACTGTTCTCAGTGGTACCTGATGACAGAACAAGGACTAATGGTCTCAAGTTGCAGTGGGGGAGGCTTAGGTTGGATGCGAGGAAAAACTTTTTCACTCTGAGAGTGGTGAAGTACTGGAATGGGTTACCTAGGGGGGTTGTGGAATCCCCTTCCTTAGAGGCTTTTAAGGTCAGGCTGGACAAAGCCCTGGCTGGGATGATTTAGTTGGGAATTGGTCCTGCTTTGAGTAGGGTGTTGGACTAGATGACCTCCTGAGGTCCCTTCCAACCCTGATATTCTATGATTCTATGATTCCATGACACTGCCCAAGCAACAGAAAGCTGGCATTCAGTAAGTTTTGAAGTGTAGTGTGGCCTTGTCCTTCCCTCCTTGCCTCCTCCACCACCCCACACAGTGCTTTCCTCCTCCCCCACCCCTCCCAGGCTATGCCCCCATTTGTGTGACAAATTAATAAAGAATGCATGAATTTGAAACGACGACTTTATTGCCTCTGCAAGAGGTGATCAAAGGGGGGAGCAGAGAACGGTTTGCTTACAGGGAAGTAGAATGAACCAAAGGGGTGGTTTTCATGAAGGAGAAACAAACAGAACTTTCACACCGTAGCCTGGGCAGTCATGAAACTGGTTTTTAAAGCTTCTCTGATGCACAACGCACCCTGCTGTGCTCTTCTAACTGCACTGGTGTCTTGCTGCGCGTAATCAGTGGCCAGGCGATTTGCCTCAACCTCCCACCCTGCCATAAATATTTCTCCCTTGCTCTCACAGATATCGTGGCACACACAGCAAGCAGTAATAACAATAGGAATATTGGTTTTGCTGAGGTCTAACCAAGTCAGTAAACTGCACCAGCACATTTTTAAACGTCCAGATGCACATTCTACCACCATTCTGCACTTGCTCAGCCTATAGTTGAACAGCTCCTGAGTCCAGAGTGCCGGTGTATGGCTTCATGAGCCAAGGCATTAAGGGGTAGGCTGGGTCCCCAAGGATAACTATAGGCATTTCAACATCCCCAATGGTTATTTTCTGATCTGGAAAGTAAGTCCCTTGCTGCAGCTTTTGAAACAGACCAGAGTTCCTAAAGATGCGATCGTCATGTACCTTTCCCAGCCATCCCATGTTGATGTTGGTGAAACATCCCTTGTGACACACCAGTGTTTGCAGCACCATTGAAAAGTACCCCTTTACTGGCAGCCTTGGTGCTCTGGTCCCAAGATAGGGATATGGGTTCCGTCTATTGCCCCACCACAGTTAGGGAATCCCACTGCAGCAAAGCCATCCACTATGACCTGCACATTTCCCAGAGTCACTACCCTTGATAGCAGCAGCTCAGTGATAGCATTGGCTACTTTGATCACAGCAGCCCCCACAGTAGATTTGCCCGCTCCAAACTGATGTCCGACTGACGTAGCTGTCTGGTGTTGCAAGATTCCACAGGGCTATTGCCACTCACTTGTGAACTGTCAGGGCTGCTCTCATCTTGGTATTCTTGTGCTTCAGGGCAGGAGAAAGCAAGTCACAAAGTTCTATGAAAGTGCCCTTACGCATGCAAAAGTTTCACAGCCACTGGGAATCGTCCCAGACATGCAATACTATGTGATCCCACCAGTCTGTGCTTGTTTCCCAGGCCAAGAATCGGCATTCCATGGCATGAACCTGCCCCATTAGCACCATGATGTCCACATTGCCACGGCTCGTGCTTTGAGAGAAGTCTTTGTCCATGTCCTCATCATTCTCGTCACTGCACTGCTGTCGCCTCCTCACCTGCTTTTGAAGTTTCTGGTGCTGCATATTCTGTAGGATAATGTGAGTGGTGTTTACAGTGCTCATAACTGCCGTAGTGATCTGAGCAGGCTCCATGTTTTCCGTGGTATGTTGTCTGCACAGGTAACCCAGGAAAAAAGGCGAGAAACGATTGTTTGCCATTGTTTCATGGAGGGAGTGGGGCCTGACGACATGTACTCAAAACCAGCCATGACAATGTTTTTGCCCCATCAGGCACTGGGAGCTCTACAAAGAATTCCAATGAGTGGTGGAGACTGTGGGAATTGTGAAATAGCTACCCATAGTGCAACGCTCTGAAAGTTGACACTAGCCTCGGTACTGTGGATGCACACTGCTGACTTAATGCTCTTAGTGAGGACACACACAATCGACTGTATAAAATCAATTTCTAAAATATCGACTTCTATAAACTCGACCTAATTTCATAGTGTAGACATACCCTTATCCCCCTTCAGTCTCCTAGGGATCACTATGCCGTATTAAAAAGACATTAGGAAGATGTGTATTTTTCTCCTTTCCAAAGCAAATTGTTATATTTCTGTCTCTTTATATGATTCCTGGCCCTGCTGAATGCAGATGATTGGAAGCACCTTCTCTCACCATTTGTATTTCCAATCTATCCTTCTAGAGATGAAGTGACCCAACTGAATGCAGGATTTGTGATAAAGGAAAGACAGACATTTTTGTGAAATAGTGATGTCCTCTGGATGAGTTCTGGTATTGATTTCACTGAGGGTTCATCAAGAGAACACTTCTGGCTTTTCCCACTGGTCAGTACTCAGCTCAGCATCGATTTTAAACTATATTTGTAGACTGTCATGGAAATAAACATACCACTGTGAGAACATGATCACTTTTACTAGGGTTTTAAGTAACAGCTCAGTGACTTGTTACTTGTTGTAACCTTATTGGTTCAGTGGAAATCCAGATTCTTATTAACCCTTCTCTTGTCATTATTTTCTATAAAATTATTGTCCTAGCAGAAATATTCATCCTCTGCATTTCTTATTAATCGGGAAATGTTTTCACAGTTTGTTTAATGTCATGTGTGAATTACTGAGGGAGAATTTTTGCATTTATTTCCTTGGATTCAATGAAAGTTTCAAATCTGAATTCGCTTCAGGAATAACCATGTTGCTCATCTCTGAATTTTCTCTACCTGGTTTCTCACTTTTATCACATGCCTAATGTGTAAACCCAGCCTGCTATCAAACAGCCTGCCATACCCAGAGGGGGCCTTCCCTGTCTCTTGGTTTGTTTAATCTCAGCCTCTGCCTGTGGTGAGCCCTGGAAACTGCACATTTCATCTGGCAAGAAAAACATCTACTAAGGGGAAGACTTTCAGAAAGGATTTAATAGGAAAAAGGCACAAAGTCAAGCTGAAGAAATTATAGGCATAAAAAAGCAGGAAACTTCCATCCTCTCCAAACAATGGGAAATTATACAAAGAAAGCTTATGAGACTTTCCCACTCATTCTTGTATTTCCTGCAAATTCACACAAATCCTACAAAAACACCTGCTTTGTCTATCTACCAGACAGAGGCTTTCTCTGGGCATCATTTCTGAGAGAAAGAGGTGAGGCGTTTACATCATCATGGGGTTATTTTGTCCAACCAAATTGTTATGATATTGAACCCCCAGAGTCACCATGTCCCACATCATCATAACCTGTGTCTCCAGGAGGCAGGGATGGGGTTTCCTTCTCCATCCCAGAGACAACTTCACTCCTTAACGAGTGCCGACTCCAACCTGAAAACACCAAGGGGGAGGCATATAGTCAGTGGATCCATTCTATGGTTATGTGTGGCTGCAGAGCAAGGTGGAGTGCACTTTACAGCAGTGGATCTCAAACTTATTTGATTGTGGCCCCTTTCCATGTATCCATAGTAGCTGACACCTCCCCTCCCCGCCACACAAGTACATGTACCAATTTAAAAAAAAAATCAACATGCAACTCTCACTAAATAGGAAAAGCAGTAGGGCATTGAGTCAAAAAGAGCCATTTAAGCATATAACTCTCCAGCCACCCAGTTCAAAGGCAGCACTGCTGCCAGCAGCAGAGGACAAGTAACAGCAGCAACACCAGACCATAACATTCTTATTTCTGCGCTGCTGCCGGTGGTAGTGCTGCTGTCAAGGTGTCACCCCTACTCTGAACTTTAGTGTACAGATGTGGGGACCTGCATGAGATAATCCCTAAGCTTATTTACCAGCTTAGATTAAAACGTGGTACTCCTCTGCCATCATCAAATGATTTAAACAATAAACAGGGAAAGGACCATTTGGAGTGCCTCTTCCCCCAAAATATCTCCATCCCAAGTTCCTATAACTCTTCCCTGGAGAGACTTCTTCACCAATTCTCTAATACTCACTACTTTTAAGAAATGTTAGCTGGTGGAATCCTGGATCTTTCCACGTTGGCACAAACTTACTGAACAGACAAAAGACTGATTTCACTCCTCCCTCTTTTTTATATCTTATCTTTTTATTGGTCCTTTTGGTCAGGTGTCAGCTAGGTTATGTGAGCTTCTTAACCCTTTAGAGGTAAAAGAAGAGTTAACCCTTAACTGTCTGTTTATGACAGCTGCCTTAAAAATTGGGCACCCAGACAGGAGCCACTGCTGTCTGCTCTGGCTTCTCATGCCACCCTAGAATATATTCTGTGCTGACCAGTCTGAGAACCTGTGTTCTACAGTACGGATGGGAATTGTTCCCCCTTCAGTCTTGGGTCTGTAGCCCTGAGGATTAATCTGATAGTCTGTATAAAATGTCTTTTTGATAAATTTAAGTACTTGATGTAATAGGCTTATAGATTTACAATGCAATAGCGGTAATGCAAGAAACCTACAGGTCAAACATCCTGTATGATGCTAAGGCAACTTCAGCACATTTTGGGACCCTTACTCAGAAAAGTGATAATAAGACAAAATACCTACGCAGATGTCTGGACACCTTTAACTGAACTAATAACAGTAAAGGGTGGAAAAAGGGGATTTTTGCCCACAAATCTAACAAGTACACCACAAATGCGTACATACCTGTCATTCATACGCACATAAATGTTAACCTATGAGGCAGGTGTACCCTAACATTTCTGTGGGGGAAAGATGAAATTTGGGCATAGGAGGAGGGATTTTCAACCAATGCTCTATAAAAAGGTGAGACACCTCACCATCAGGGAGGCGATACACCCATCTATCTGCTCCTGTCTACTTTTCATCTCCTCCACCCTCACCTACGTATCGATGCTACCCATGTACGAAGGCTATTGACTATGAATAGACCATACTATTATTTCTATTCAAAACTGTAAGTAAAAAAGGATCTAATTTCCCTTCTGCTTCATTCTTACCCTAGAAAGCATTTAGCATATATAGTGTTAAACCAGAACGCAAACAATCTTAAAATAACTTCCTCTGTCAGAGGTGTGGAAAACGCTCAAAGTGCTGCTGCACTACACAGAGTGAGCTTATAATAGAGTATTATCATAAATATATCTCTTAAAGAACTGTGATATTTTGTAACTTTGTAATCTTGAACTATTTTAACATTTGCTTATTATTTCATTGATTTTAATAAAAGATCTTTATGACTATATCTGTCTCAGTGTAAGTTCCTGTCATATACCCCAAAGTTCCTTTTATAAATTCTGTGAAGCCTGAGTCAGGACGAACTTTATCTTCTGATCAAATATATTGGTGAGCCAAACCCACACTGGTGGGAATCGAGCACATCCAGGGTGTGGCAGCAACACAAGATTTGGAATCTAGAGGCAGATGGATCCTAGGTATCTTGCTGGTTTGACCACGAAGTACCACCCAGCAGGGACCCTGCTGTTCCTCTCCCCATGGCAGGCACTGAAGCCTCTGCTTTGAGGGAATGGAGAAATGAGAGAAGGAGAGTTTTCTCACAAGCGTTGAGTTGGCCAGGGCTGTTCTCTTGCTGTGTACACACATTTCCAGCCCTCCCACTTTGCAGAGACAGTGTGAAGTGCAAACAATTCTCCACTCACCTGTCTGTGAATCCCTGTCATTTGCTCCAGTGCCCTTCTCATTATTCTGCCCCAAATGAGGGTCACCTTCAGGGTCAGACACTTCTCTGGCATCATCATAGCCATCCCCTAGGACATCTCCAGGCAGGGTAGGGGCATCTGACGTGAAGATGTGAAGTAATTAAGAGAATATTCACAGTGAAGATAGAAATAAACTACAAGCTGCAGATGCATCAGCCTCATTGGTCCCTGGGGATCTCTTAGCGACTTAATTCCACCCTCAGGGATGTAAAACAAGCCCTCCTCTGGAACCCTCAGATTGAGAGAATTTACAGATCAGATTGATTTGATGCATTTTAGTAGCTGGTTGAGAGGATCCTTGAGCTCCCAGATGACGAGGGTAAGGGAGAGTTCTAGAAAGAGGTGACTGGGGTCTAGTCCAGAGGGATTGCTCCACAAGGCATTTGGTTACAATAATTACAAATGTAAATAACTTGGAATTGTCCAGAGTTTGTCTCCAGCTTCCTAAACTTGACATTATTTTTAAAATGTCTTTTCAGTGCGTTCTCCTGATAAAGTTTACCCAATAAACTGCCATCAGTCTCCAATGTACTAACACCAGTGGGAGCTAAGCCAGCTAATAAGGATGGGACATGGGCCCCTGGGTGTAAAATCTCTATGTCCCGCCCACCCCGTCACAGCATGTCTGATACAGATGTATATAAGCTGCCATAGTTGCATACCAGGAAAGGCTGGCAGGGAACAGTTCTGCTATGTAAAGGTCTCTGTTTTGATGCATTATATTTACAAAGAGTGAGTAACCCTAGCGCTCACGGCAGTGTGGGTCACAGATCAGTGACCTGAGCCAAGTACCGCGTGGGCAGGTCCTGAGTGAACTGCTCCTTCCGTCCCTGTAATGGGCCTCTCTCATGACCTAGGATTTCACACGCTTCTCTACCCCTGGGCCTCCACACAGCTCTTGTAATGCACCTGCTAAGCGCCCCCAATGTTACGCCAATAGACAATACTGGTGGGTGAACTTTGTGGTTTTCTTAACAAACCACTATTGTCCCTACTGGGAAATACAGTTAGTTTTTCATTAGGGTGACGTTGCTTCCAGGAGGCAGATTCAGTGCTCACCTTGGCTGTCTGGAGTCTGGGGGACGTCGTTCAAGGCAGGCTCCTCCACATTATCGTAATCCAGCTGAGACCCCCCTGGGGAAGCTCCCTCTGAAATAGCAAACACCACACTCAACCCCTGACATCAGCAGCGTCTCTTCAGCGCAAGTGGCCCTTATAACTACAGCTGTGTATCATGGCACATGAGAGGGAAGTCGTAGGGGACCCATGGTGAGAGGGCACAAGTCAGAGAACTATAGTAAAACAGGAGTCGCAGAAATAACTAGGGGCCAATCCTGTCCCTGCAGAATCCAACAGTAGCTCTTGTATGTGTTTCAATGGGAGCAGGATCTGGGTTTGTGCTGAGATAACAGGTTGGGACACAGGCCTGGCCAGGCCAGAGATGGCCTGTGTGAATCCAGCTGATCTCTGCAGACAGGATTGAAATTTCTGTTACCCTGGGGTGGGGGAACTTCCCCTCTACAGGAATTAAAGCTCCTGCTTTGAAATCACTGTTCTGATCCTTTGTGAGCTCCTGCTCTCCATTAGCTTCTCAGACAGTCCAGGGTTGGGTTTGGCAGCGCTCCAGCTTCTCAGGAGAACTGGCTCATCTGCTCAGTGTCTCCTCCCCAGCCACAGGCTAAACTCCCAAAGGGCTCAAATTCATGGACTCCCTTGAGAGCAGCTGGGGTAGAAATGCCACCTCGTTTACAATTAGAGATGGGCCCTGTCATAAACAGATAGCTAAGGGTTAATGTTCTTTACCTGGAAAGGAGTAACCTGAAACACCTGACCAGAGGACCAATCAGGAAACAAGACTTTTTCAAATCTGGGTGGAGGGAAGTTTGTGTGTGAGTCCTTTGTTCTTGGTCTTGTGTCTGTCCCTCTCGGCTATGGGAAGGATTTTTCTGTCTCCTGCTTTCTAATCTTCTGTTTCCAAGTTGTGAGTACAAAGATCATAAAACAATAGGGGTTATTGTTTTTTTTCTTTTGTATTTACATGTGTGTAGTTGCTGAAGTGTTTTGAAGTGTGTTCTTTTTGAATAAGGCTGTTTACTCATATTTCTTTTAAGCAATTGACCCTGTATTTGTCACCTTAATGCAGAGAGACCATTTTTATGTATTTTTTTCTTTCTTTTTATATAAAGCTTTCTTTTTAAGACCTGTTGGAGTTTTTCTTTAGTGGGGAACTCCAGGGAATTGAGTCTGTAGCTCACCAGGGAATTGGTGGGAGGAAGAAGTCAGGGGGAAATCTCTGTGTGTTACATTTACTAGCCTAACTTTGCATTCCCTCTGGAAGAAGGGTGACGAGGGGGGGGAGAAATTGGCTCTCGGTACTTGTGTTTTTAGGACTGGAAATAGGGAGGGAGGAATCCCTCTGTTTAGATTCACGAAGCTTGCTTCTGTGTATCTCGCCAGGAACACCTGGAGGGGGGAAGGGAAATGGTTTATTCCCCTTTGTTGTAAGACTCAAGGAATTTGGGTCTTGGGGTCCCCAGGGAAGGTTTTTGGGGGGACCCAAGTGCCCCAAAACACTCTAAGTTTTTGGGTGGTGGCAGCTTTACCAGGTCCAAGCTGGTAACTAAGCTTGGAGGTTTTCATGCTAACACCCGTATTTTGGATGCTAAGGTCCAAATCTGGGAATATGTTATGACATGGTGTGCACCCTTGTGGGAAAGATAGAATCCAGAAGCCAGTAGAAATATTATTTTCTTTTTCTCTGCTAGGGCTTTTAAGCAGAGAGAAACAGTTTGGTTTTAAAAGGAACCAGAGAGAATTTTTTTTCTCTGCTCTCTCTTGCAGTTTTTGGCTTGCATATTAAGCAAGGAACCATTAAGGAACTATTACGGGTCTTTTGTGACAATAGCACTCCCATTGAGAGTCAGTATCCAGCAATACACATGCAAATAAAGTGGTTTTTCTGGTTTACTTTACATTTAAAAGATTAGCTAGAGGAAGAAAGGGAAAAAAGGCACTGTTGCTAGGCAGACCCCAGGAGACAACAGAGCCAGCAGTTCAGACAAAAAACACTGGAGGGCACCCCAACCCAACAAAACAGGAACCATACCTAATAAGACAAAAATGGAGGCCGAAGAACAAATCAAAGAAGCCAAGCACAGGCGAGATATGGAAAAAAAACTACAAGAGATGGAGCTGAGAGAAAGAGAAAGAGAGGCAGCCTACAAAAGAGAGCAAGCAGCCAAAGATGCACAGCACCAAAAACAGCTGGAACTCCAGAGGGAGACCCACCGACAGGCCATGGAATTAGAAAAGGCTAAGCAACAAAACACAGCCAATCCTAACAACCCTTCGCCAGTACTTGTTCCACATCCCAAGAAATTTCCCACCTACAAGGCAGGTGATGACACTGAGGCCTTCTTGGAAAATTTTAAAAAAGCCTGTCTTGGGTACAGCATCCCTGAAAACCAGTACATGGTAGAATTGAGGCCACAGCTCAGTGGACCTTTAGCAGAAGTGGCGGCTGAAATGCCTAAGGAGCAAATGAATGACTATAAACTTTTTCAAACCAAGGCCAGATACAGAATGGGGATAACCCCGGATCATGCCCGTCGGCATTTCAGAACCCCAAAGTGGTAACCAGATGTGTCATTTCCCAAACACGCCTACTACGCTGGGAAAAATTATAAGGCCTGGATATCAGGACACAATGTTAAATCCTTGGAAGAACTGCACCTCCTCGTACAAATGGACCAGTTCTTGGATGGTGTTCCTAAGAACATAACACAGTACATACAAGATGAAAAACCCAAAAATCTCACCGAGGCGGGGGAGATTGGAGCCAGATGAATGGAAGTGGCAGAAAGGGAGAAAGCTACTGTCAAGGGAAACTAATACCCCAGGGGGCATACTGACCATAAACCCTACAACCGAGGACAGCCAAAGACCCCACATACAACCCAAGGAAAGCCACAGACGCCCTATTCTTCCACCTCACCAGTCTCCAGTAACTCACCTCGACCAGTGACCCATCAGATGGAAGATGCTTTAAGTGTAATGAACTGGGACATATCAAGGCCAACTGTCCAAAGAACGCCAACCAAGTGCAGTTCATTACACCACCATCACACCAAAGATCCCCAGGCCCAGATGCCTCTCTATTACCCTTGGAGCGAAGGGAAAATTTGAGAGTGGGCAGAAAAAAGGTTACTGCGTGGAGAGACACGGGGGCACAAGTGTCAGCTATCCACCAATCCTTTGTAGACCCCATATTCATCAACCCAAAGGCCCAAGTAACAATTTACCCCTTCATGTCACAAGTTGTAGACTTGTCTACAGCTGAACTGCCTGTCCAGTAAAAAGACTGGTCAGGAATGTGGACTTTTGCAGTCTATGACAATTATCCTATCCCCATGCTACTGGGGGAAGACTTGGCCAACCAGGTGAAGCGGGCCAAGAGAGTGGGAATGGTTACACGTAGCCAAACCAGGCAAGCTTCCAGACCCATTCCTGTTCCTGAGCCGTCCACAGGGGCCCCGTCTGTGTTACCAGAGACCCAGACAGAGGTAGTGGACCCGGATTCCATGCCAACCACTACAACAGCCACAGCACCTCCAGTCCCAGGCCCGGAACTGGAACAGCAACCAGCACCAGCAATTGCAACCACATCTTCAAACTCAACGCCAAAACTGGCAGAAACAACAAACAGCCATACCCAAAAGGTTCAGCCAGAGCCTGAAATACCGTCAGGTGCACCAGCGGAGAGCGGTTCACCAGCAACGGAAACAACCCCATCACCTACATCGCTTCCAGAGGGACCAAGCCCAAGTCCACAGTCTGAGGAAGAACTGGTAACCCCAGCCTCAAGGGAACAGTTCCAGACTGAGCAGGAAGCATATGACACTCTTCAGAAAGCATGGGCGGTGGTATGGAGCACCCCACCGCCTCTCAGCTCTTCTAATCGATCCCGGTTTGTTATAGACCAAGGACTTTTATACAAGGAAATTCTTTCTGGTGGACACCGGGAAGAATGGCAGCCACAAAAACAGTTGGTGGTTCCAACTAAGTACCGGGGAAAGCTCTTAAGCTTAGCCCATGATCATCCCAGTGGCCATGCTGGGGTGAACAGAACCAAGGACCGGTTGGGGAAGTCCTTCCACTGGGAGGGGATGGGCAAGAACGTTGCCAAGTATGTCCGGTCTTGTGAGGTATGCCAAAAAGTGGGAAAACCCCAAAACCAGATCAAGGCCCCTCTCCAGCCACTCCCCATAATTAAGGTCCCATTTCAGCAAGTAGCTGTGGATATTCTGGGTCCTTTCCCAAAAAAGACGCCCAGAGGAAAGCAGTACATACTGACTTTCGTGGACTTTGCTACCCGATGGCTGAAAGCTGTAGCACTAGGCAACACCAGGGCTAACACTGTGTGCCTGGCCCTAACAGACATTTTTGCCAGGGTAGGTTGGCCCTCCGACATCCTTACAGATTCAGGATCTAATTTCCTGGCAGGGACCATGAAAGAACTGTGGGAAACTCATGGGGTGAACCACTTGGTTGCCACCCCGTACCACCATCAAACCAATGGCCTGGTGAAAAGGTTTAATGAAACTTTGGAGGCCATAATACGTAAATTTGTCACCGAACACTCCAATAATTGGGACCTAGTGTTGCAGCAGTTGCTGTTTGCCTACAGGGCTGTACCACATCCCAGTTTAGGGTTTTCACCGTTTGAACTTGTGTATGGTCATGAGGTTAAGGGGCCATTACAGTTGGTGAAGCAGCAATGGGAAGGGTTTATGCCTTCTCCAGGAACTAACATTCTGAACTTCGTAAGCAACCTACAAAGCACCCTCCAACACTCTTTAGCCCTTGCTAAAGAAAACCTAAAGGATGCTCAAGAAGAGCAAAAGGCCTGGTATGACAAACATACCAGAGAACGTTCCTTCAAGGTAGAAGACCAGGTTATGGTCTTGAAGGCGCAACAGGCCCATAAAATGGAAGCATCATGGGAAGGGCCATTCACAGTCCAAGAGCGCCTGGGAACTGTGAACTACCTCATAGCATTTCCCAATTCCTCACTAAAGCCTACAGTGTACCATGTTAATTCTCTCAAGCCTTTCTATTCCAGAGACTTACAGGTTTGTCAGTTTACAGTCCAGGGAGATGATGCTGAGTGGCCAAAAGGTGTCTACTACAAAGGGAAAAAAGACGGTGGCATGGAAGCGGTGAACCTCTCAACCACCCTGGAACGTCTGCAGTGGCGACAAATCAAGGAGCTGTGCACTAGCTTTGCCCCATTGTTCTCAGCCACCCCAGGACGGACTGAACGGGCATACCAGTCCATTGACACAGGTAATGCTCACCCAATTAGAACCCCACCGTACCGGGTGTCTCCTCATGCCCAAGCTGCTATAAAACGGAAGATCCAGAACATGCTACAGATGGGTATAATCCGCTCATCTACCAGTGCATGGGCATTTCCAGTGGTTCTGGTACCCAAACCAGATGGGGAAATACGCTTTTGCGTGAACTACCATAAGCTAAATGCTGTAACTCGTCCGGACAACTCTCCAATGCCACGCACAGATGAGCTATTGGAAAAGTTGGAACATGCCCAGTTCATCTCTACAATAAACTTAACCAAGGGGTAGTGGCAAGTACCGCTAGATGAACCTGCCAAGGAAAGGTCACCCATGCGGGGGTGTATGAATTTAATGTCCTTCCTTTCGGGCTTCAAAATGCACCCGCCACCTTCCAGAGGCTGGTAGATGGTCTACTAGCAGGACTGGGAAAATATGCAGTTGCCTACCTCGATGATGTGGCCATTTTTTCAGACTCCTGGCCCGAACACCTACTACACCTGAAAAAGGTCTTTAAGCACATCAGGCAGGCCGGACTAACTGTTAAAGACCAAAAAGTGTCAAATAGGCCAAAATAAAGTAACTTACCTGGAACACCAGGTGGGTTGAAAAACCATAAGCCCCCTACAGGCCAAGATGGATGCTATCCAAAAGTGGCCTGTCCCAAAGTCAAAGAAACAGGTTCAATCCTTCTTAGGCTTGGCCGGGTACTACAGGCAATTTGTACCACACTACAGGCAAATCGCTGCCCCACTGTCCGACCTGACCAAAAAGACCCAGCCAAATGCCGTTAAGTGGACTAATAAGTGTCAAAAGGCCTTTACTCAACTTAAGGCAACGCTCACGTCTGACCCTGTGCTCAGGGCCCCAGACTTTGACAAGCCATTCCTAGTAACCACGGATACATCTGAGCGTGGTATAGGAGCAGTTCTCATGCAGGAAGCAACGAATCACAACTTCCATCCTGTCGTGTTTCTCAGCAAGAAACTGTCTGAGAGGGAAAGTCACTAGTCAGTCAGTGAAAAGGAATGCTATGCCACTGTGTAAGCCCTGAAAAAGCTACGCCCATATGTTTGGGGACGGCGGTTCCAGCTACAAACTAACCATGCTGCTCTAAAGTGGCTTCATACTGCCAAAGGGAACAACAAGAAACTTCTTCGTTGAAGTTTAGCTGTCCAAAATTTTGATTTTAAAATTCAGCACATCTCAGAAGCTTCTAACAAAGTAGCTGATGCTCTCTCCTGTGAGAGTTTCCCAAAATCCAGTAGTTAAAAAGTTCCCTTAAAATGTAAAAGTCTGTTAGTTATATACTTAGTAGTATATGTAAAAAGGTGCATGTGTTGTATTAATCTGTTTATTTAAAAGTTCTAGGAGGAAATCGCCGCCAGTGAGCTTCCCCACTGTCTGCAATTTGGCGGGCGTGTCATAAACAGATAGCTAAGGGTTAATGTTCTTTACCTGGAAAGGAGTAACCTGAAACACTTGACCAGAGGACCAATCAAGAAACAAGACTTTTTCAAATCTGGGTGGAGGGAAGTTTGTGTGTGAGTCCTTTGTTCTTGGTCTTGTGTCTGTCCCTCTCGGCTATGGGAAGGATTTTTCTGTCTCCTGCTTTCTAATCTTCTGTTTCCAAGTTGTGAGTACAAAGATCATAAAACAATAGGGGTTATTGTTTTTTTTTCTTTTGTATATACATGTGTGTAGTTGCTGAAGTGTTTTGAAGTGTGTTCTTTTTGAATAAGGCTGTTTATTCATATTTCTTTTAAACAATTGACCCTGTATTTGTCACCTTAATGCAGAGAGACCATTTTTATGTATTTTTTCTTTCTTTTTATATAAAGCTTTCTTTTTTAAGACCTGTTGGAGTTTTTCTTTAGTGGGGAACTCCAGGGAACTGAGTCTGTAGCTTACCAGAGAATTGGCGGGAGGAAGAAGTCAGGGGGAAATCTCTGTGTCTTAGATTTTCTAGCCTAACTTTGCATTCCCTCTGGAAGAAGGAGGGGTGGGGGAGAAATTGGCTCTCGGTACTTGTGTTTTTAGGACTGGAAATAGGGAGGGAGGAATCCCTCTGTTTAGATTCATGGAGCTTGCTTCTGTGTATCTCTCCAGGAACCCAGGGAGGGAACACCTGGAAGGAGGAGGGGGAAGGGAAATGGTTTATTCCCCTTTGTTGTGAGACTCAAGGAATTTGGGTCTTGGGGTCCCCAGGGAAGGTTTTTGGGGGGACCCAAGTGCCCCAAAACACTCTAAGTTTTTGGATGGTGGCAGCTTTACCAGGTCCAAGCTGGTAACTAAGCTTGGAGGTTTTCATGCTAACACCCATATTTTGGACGCTAAGGTCCAAATCTGGGAATATGTTATGACAGGCCCAGGCCAGGAAGTTCAGATCCAGGATTTTGCTTTAGCCTGTTATAGTGTCAGGTGTTAGCTCCAAAACTGAGATCCAGAGTTAGAGTCAGAATCAGCAAATTCCCCTCCCCCTAAAATTCTGGTGGGTTCAGATTAGTGATTTGGGCTGAGCCCATCTGTAATTATAACATAGGACAATCTTCCCCCCTCTCTCTGTCTCAGGGTTGAGAGAGGAGCCCTGCTGGGCACTGACGCCTTCCACCCAAAGAGACTGACTCATCTCCTCCAGCTCTTCACCTGGGGAGGTCACTGGGAGCCACTCCCAGGGGTGTGGGCTCAGGAGATGGTCACATGTTCCCATCCTGAGATTCTGGCAGAAATCCTGTTTAATGGGATTAGACCTGACTGTGTAAAATGGGAACCATATGAGCGCAAATGGCTGCGACTGCAGAAAGTGTCACAGAAATTCTGTTCTCTGCTCAGATTTGGGTCTTTCAGCCTGAGTCTGCCCTCCCCCATTACCTTGTTCTGATCCAGGATCATTTTCCCCCTCGCTGTCCCCGGTGTAATACTGCAGCTTTGCCACTGAGTCATCTGAATAGGAGACTAGAGAGACGAGAACCAGAAATTCATCACAATGAGAACAGCAGGACTCTGGAACTGGGAACACATTTGGGGCATGGAGCAGGATTTCTCGTCCCAGTCTACTCCTCCTTCCAGAGAAGATGCTGGATCACAGTGACTCTTGAGTGGTGAGAAGCTGACACAGACTCCCCAAGAGAAATCTTCATTTTATTGTGGTAAATGTGACGGAGAGGATGCTACAATCTGACCAGAAATATACTGGGGTGAGTGAAGGTCATGTTTCTGGCTGCTGGTCCAGGGAAGTTCCACAATGGTCCTGGCCTCCTCAGCAACAGAAGGGACTCCTCCTTCTTAAGGGTAAATCCCCACCTCCCACATGAATCAGTCGGTCAGCTCTCCATGGTCTTTCAGATTAGGCCAAGACAGGCCCACAGCAGAGTCTGTGATTCATTGTAGCCATCTTGGCAGTAGTTCTGGGCGATGCCCTGACCACATCCCCACAGCCCCATCACAGCACAGCCCTTGGGCAGGATTTTCCATCAGACATTGAGACAAAATGGCACAAAGGATAAAAGGGTCATGACTCAAAGTCATGAGGCTCTCCTGGGCTGATCTCTCTGCTCCGGGGGCAGCAGGGCAGGGAGTCAAGCCAGCAAATCGGGGGCTGTAGTGGGAGGAGGGCACAGACCATCCCCTGCTCCAAAGCTCCAGAGAATTTTCAAATGATAGTTTAGCCTGGTCCCAGAAAGTTGCTTTCCTGACCCCTCACTGGTTACACTCCAAGGTTACAGAATGGGCAGATGAGTCATTAACTGTCCCTAGAATTGGGACATTCAGTGTATGGTGGGAAGGGAGCCCATCTACATCAGTCTACATGAGTAACTGCTGGGCTCACCACAGACCCAGCCCCTACAGCTAGAGCTTGGCAAAAAAAACATGGTTTCATTCTCTGGCCATTGTATAACTAACTAAATAAATAAAAATGTTTGGACTGAGCCAAAAATGGCTTTTTTGAAATTTTTGGCAAATTCAAAAGTAAAAAAAAAAAAGTTTCATGTTGATGAAACCTTTTGATGTTCTTTTCGACATTTCTTATTTTAAAATTATTTTATAGATAAAATTAAAGGAAATTTCTAATTGAAAATTAATATCAAATTTTAAAAAATCTTTAGAAAATATTGAAATGAAATGAACTTTTGTGTGTGTTTTTGGAACAAGTGGTGAAATTGACAAGAATTTGTGAAATGTTTCAGTGTCTCTAAATCTGCATTTTTCCCCAAATCATTATGTAATGAAGACTGGTGCCCAGCTCCAATAACAAGCTGATAGGGCTGAAGCTGCAGTGATTTAACGCTGGGTCAGGGCCTCAGATGGAAAGGGCATTAGACAGCTGCTCCCTGTTAAGAGTGAGACCCACAGACCTGAGCGACTGAATATCTCCTGCTTCTCTCTCATCAGATTATAATCAATCTCCTCGTACACGGCCTCAGAGAAGGGATCCAACGGTCTTCTGGAGCCTGAAAACAAAGGGCAGGGTTTGCACAGGGTCATTGAAACCAGAGATGGGAAACACTATGGGATCATCCAGCCCCTCCCCCTGGGCCCAGTGTGAGCCTGAACCCTACAGCACATTCCCACTGCTCTGTCCAGGCTGGATTTAAATGAGCCAGGTGATGGGGACGTCCCTTTCCAGAACAGCCCTTTGATGATGGTTCCCAGGGCTAGTTCGCTGTTAGGAAGCTTCCTCACATTCATCTTAAATGTTACCTTTTTAATCTCATCCCATTATTCTGGGCTATTCCCCTTTGGAGCAGTTTAAATAATTCTTCCTGTATGCTGGTGTTTACACTCATTTGAAAATTGTGACACTTTTTTTTCATAGACTTTAAGGCCAGACAGGACCATTAGAACATCTAGTCTGACTTCTTGTATTACACAGGCCACTGCATTTCACCCAGATACCCCCATGTTTGAACCCAAAGTTGCAGCTAGACTAAAGCATTTCAGTCCTCAGCAGAATAAGCTCTTGTGTGCCACAGGCAGAAAGCAGTAGGGAATAAGGTACCACCAATGGCCAAGGCCCCTGCAATGGCAGGGAACTGGCTAAGAGAGAAATGCCTAGATAATCCTGGCAGGTGATCCATGCTCCATGCTTCAGAAGAAGATGAAAATCCCCCAAGGTCCCTTTTTGCCACCGTGCCCTGGGGGAAAATTCCTTGCTGACTCCAAATCTGACAATCGGTTTGACCCTGAGCATGTGGAAAAGACACATCAGCAAGACATCTTAGAAAGAGGTTTCTCTGTACCACCTCAGAGGACTGGTCCAGCCCATCCAGTGTCACAGCTCCATCTCTAGCTAATGTCTGATGCTCCACAGGAGGGCAAAAACCAAACAACAAATATAAGGGCTTCCCAGAATTCTTCCCTGACCCCTGCAGGTGACTGGCTGAAGCCCTGAAGCATGAGATCTGATTATAGAAATTGTCTTACTGCAAAGTAGTGAATGTTACGTGTATGTTGATGGCAATCCCATTCTCTGCCTTCTTTCCATAGGGCTGGTAGCTAATGTTTGTACAGTGTGTTATAGATGTAAAATCCTTGATAAGTACCACATATGGTTATTATACAGTATAATGTTCCTTTCCCCCATTTCTCCTTCCTAAGATTGTACTTTCTATTGGGTAACTCTGATAACAACTATTTACCACAGCTCTATTTTTATACACTTTTTCCCCCGACAATAATTACAATCTCTCTAGGTCCCTCTCCATGATGTCTCTCCTCAATGATATTCAGAACCCCTCCATGTGGCAGATTCTGCAAACCAGTGCAGTATGGAACCACTGCATTAAATCTGTGAATGGTTTATGTATTGTGTTCTGCTGCATGTGGGAGGGTTACCACAGCTCCTCCAGGAACGAAAAACAGTCAGGGATGATAAAGACGAATCACCAAGATTATAAACAACTCCAGAAAGGTAACAGCCTTTGGGGTCATTTACACAGACTAGTATAAACTGGGTTTCCAGAAACAAAGAAAGATTTCTGATATGAAAGGCTGAGTTTAAACATACTCAGAGTCTTCATTTTGATTCAGTAAAAGGACAGGACCTTCTGTCCACGGGGATCCCAAAACTGAATGGTTGGAGGGAGGTTGGTCTGCCGGGCTGCCCATGACGAAGACAGGTGATTTCTGGTACGTTCAGTAAGTGTGGAGGAATTTTTATTGTTTTCTCTGTGATGCTGCTGAGAGAGAGAGCTGGGTGGTGACTTGTAACTGCTGGCAATACACTGCTCATAGCTCTTGGGGAGAACGCACAGCATGGAGGCTGACCTGTAGGCAGACTAGTTTGCTGGGGCTATCACAGTGGAAGGCAGGGGGCTGTGCAGCCTTAAAACCCGCTGGTCAGAAGGAGGTGGAACAGATGGATCCTGCCCAGAGACAGGTGATGGCTAGAGGCTTCAGGCCTGACTAGGCACTCCTGGAGTGGATCACTGTGGGGATACATGTAAGTGGGGGAATGGTCCCCCTATTGTGGGGAACTTTCCTGACTTCAGCACTACCCTGATGAAGTGGGCTAGAGGAAAGGTCTGAGTCCTCGCTCCCACTTCCTTTACCCAGAGGCCTCCCTGCCCTTGAGGACTCTCCTATCTGCAGAGTCCTCGTAACCCCAAAAAGGCTGGGCCCAGGATTCCTGGAGGGTTGACCTCCAGCCTTGCTGTGGTCACCTAGGTCAGGGGCTAGGGTGTCCTCACTCCAGGGTGCTCTCTCTGCACTGAATGCTTCCCCGACCTACTGATCATTACATACAGTTTAAAGCAAATACAATTTATTTAATCAGCAATTAATTTAAAAAGGAATAAGGAAAATTGGGAAAGGTTACAGGAAAACATCACCCCGCTCTGTGGCAGGGAACATCACAAACAGTGTCTCTGGAATGTCAGGGCAGTTCCCAGTCTGTTCCTTGTAGCTCCCAGACCTCCTTCTCAGGCCCTGGCTGTGCTGCAGGGATGCTGCGGGTTGGACACTTGCTCTGGTGGTGGCCACACGCTCTCAGGCTCTAAGTGGCCAGACCCTTCTTCCCATTGTTGTCCCTGCCCCGTCGATCCCCCTCGCTCTTCCCAGCTGCTCACTGCACCCACCTCTGAACTGCTGCAGCCCCAGCTCTGCCACTCTCTCAGCTCCAGCTCCACTCTACCTCAGACAACGGCAGCTACTGCTCTTCCTCCAGCTCCCTGGGCTGCTTCACTGGCCCCTCTGGCTCTGGTTGCTACTGCTGTCCTCCCAGGGCAAGTCTGCTCTTTCTGGGCTGTGCCTCTGGCTTTGGGGCTGCAGCTCTGCTCCCAGCACAGGGTCTACTCTCTCCGGGCTACTTTTCTGGCCCCTCTGGACAGGGTTGGCTCCAGCATTTTTGCCGCTCCAAGCAGTAGGAAAAAAAAAAAGCCATGATCGGCTTCATTCTTCAGAGGCAATTCGGAAGCAGGTCTTCGCTCCAAGAGGGAGTGAGAGACTTCCACCGAAGAGCTGGACATGCCACCCCTTTCTGTTGGCTGCCCCAGGCAGCTGCTTGCTGCGCCGGTGCCTGGAGCCGCCCCATTCTTTTAGTACCGGGAGCTAGCCAACCAAAACACCCCCACTTAATGTTAATAAGGGGACCCCTACATACAGATGCAGCTTCCCTGAAACTGTGACACTCCCTAGCTAGTATCATCTCCAGATTTCATGGCTGGGCTGTTCCACTGCCAGACAGTTAAAATTAAATGAGAGAGGAGTTAACAGGTACTCTCGACCACCCCACCCAGCCCTGTATCACCCTCACTCTGACATCCTGCAGTCCCCCTGCTATTACAGGGGCATTTCACACAGTTGTAGAACTGATAAATGAAATTGTTTTTAATTGTTCACTTTATTAATGTAACTTCTGTTCACCGTTCACTACACTTGCCTACACTGTAACTTCTGTTCTATATTGTAATTCAAACCCCATTTTAAAACACTCACTCCATTTTGTAAAAGCTTCCTCCAACCTTCATTTTTGCAAACCCTGCTGTAATCTTATTAGTTTAGTTTAGATGTATAAATGAGGTATGTATGAATGACAGAATCAACCTCCAGCCCCAGCCTGTCCTGATGAGATAAAGTTCAAATACCAACAGCTGAAGACCTAGACAACAGCCCTAAACAAAGTAAGAAGCATCCACCCTAAAAAGAAAAGGACAACAGAACAACAGAAGGAAGATCAAAGCCAGGTTCAAGGCTGAAAGTCACGCCTGCAATTGGTGGGTGATCAATTTAAACCCAGAGGCAGCGTGACACAGCAAGACCTATAGACTTTGAATCCAAACTAAAAGCCTATAAAAAAAGAAGGGTGAGATGAGAGACTCTGGGTAACATTCTGCTGCCAACATGGTAGGACATCAGTGCCTGCCCAACAGAAATCCAGCTTGTCCTTGTGCCTGGCTTTCCTGGCCAGTTAGCCGCCACAAGCTACGAACCCAAGCTACAAAATCAAGCTATGAACTTAAGCTATCTTCAGGACTGGTAACTATGTAGCAGCTGCAGAACATCTGATGGGTGTGTGTGTGTGTGTGAGTGAATGTGTGTGTGTGTGTGTGTGTGTATAGGTATTAGGTATAATGTGTGTGTATAAGAATTAAGATATTAATTATTAGTCATAAATCAAATTATCATAATAAATGTGGCATCTTTGTCTTGTCCCCTTTAATAAGATCCTGCTGGTTTTTACTGGTCTAATATAATTGGTATAACAGTGACACCAATCAGGACCCACCTCTGCGCTGTGCCCTGGCACTTTGCACCTGCGCCCCCAGGATGATTAAGACCAGGCAGAGCAGGGCCCCCAGGATAATGCAGATGATCACGGGCACCGTGACTCTCCCACTGTCAGCTGGAGGGCGGCGTGGGGGAGCTGGATGGAAATGAACATGCAAGAAGAGAGGTTATCCTGTGAGAGTCGGGGGTGGTGGGAGCAGGGAGCTCCCCAGTCACTCATTGCATGGCCCAGGACAGCAGGGTAATGGGCTGGGACAATCTATGTGCCCTGTCGGCAGCTCACAGGCTGTTGTTTAAATCATGGGAGCTGCTCGGTCAGCTGGAGCCAGCAGACAGGAATCATCCTGCTCAGCAAGGCCTGCAGCTCCCACCCGGGTGTCATTCGCCCTCAGATGTCACAACCCATGGAAAGGAGATCCTTCCCTCAGGCTGCAGCTTGCAGCTCATCCCCTGTGACCCAGCACCAGGGAAATTTAACCCTTGATGGGAGGAGGGGGATGCTTTACCTGGAGTATTCAGAGAATCTGTCCTCTCTGTCAGACCTGCAAAGGGAAAGGGAGGAGCGTTGAAGCCTGGAGTGAGGGGGAGGTAACGTGTTTGTTCCCAGGGGGAACCTCACCTCCAAGAGTCTCTGGTTGTCTCCAGCTGTCACCTCCACAAGCTCAATCAGAGCAGCACAGGGCCTGTTTGTAAGTGATTTAATACCCAAGTCCCTTGTGCTCTGTGCAGCAATGAGAATACTAGTAACAAACCAGGACACTGGGGCCTATGATGGATGCCGAGGCTACGTGGGCTGATGCCAGAGCCAATCTGACCCCACATAGGTCCCACCCCACACCATCCATGATGCTCCTGCACACAGGAGATGGGAGGGCCTGGTCTGGGACCAAATGGGACGTGGTCTGATCCATTCTCCTCTCTGAAAATTACAGCATGTACCAGAAACATCTCCTGTCACTCACCTGAGCAATTCACAGCAGCATCTTCCTTATGGTCACAGTTACTCTCACCCCAGGGCTTGGCAGGACAGTCCCAGAGAGATGACTCTGTCCCTCTGCAGTTCAACAACTCCACCCAGATGGGACCAGTCCCCTCGCCAAATGCAGCCTTGGCCAGGGCAGATATAGCAAATCCACAGCCCAGTAGTTTACACACAACGTTAGCATCAGCCATGTCCCAGGAGTCATCACAAACTGTTCCCCAGGAGCCTCGGTACCAAACTTCCACTCTCCCCGAGCATCTGTCCTCTCCTCCTACGAAGCGTAACTTCTCCTGGTCTGGAAATGCAGAAACCTCATGTTACTGGGATGCTGGGAAAGTCCTTACGGACCAAGACTGAGACAGTAAGAAGCAGAAATACCTGTGCAGTTCATAGAGTTCGGGCACTCCTTGAATGGGTTCTGAGTTGGTTTTGCTTTTTTTCCTATGGAGAGAAAAAGCCGAGGTGAATGCACTGGGTTGTGTGTGTGACGTGGGAGTAGAATTTTTCTGTATTTTAAATCCATAATTTCAGCACTGTATGAACTGAAATGTGAACTCTGGGTCATTCAATACCTAATTAATTCGCTATTCAGCTTTTACTCAGATACACAGGCCGACATGCACCCAAACTTGTGGGGGATTCCAGTCTCGACCAAAACTGCACAGCCTGGGCTCATCTCTGAGTGCTCATCTCAAAAAAATTAATAACCACAGAGCTGCCTAAAGATGGTCTCTAGGGAGAGGCTTTTCTTAACTCTCACACTACCTTAGCACACTGTGTAACATTGGTCTCTTTTATAATTAAAAGATTAACTTGCGTATTTACTGTTAATCAGACAAATGCTTATACCTATAAAAGATCATGAAAATATGTTTGTATCTTGTGCTGAGAATTTAAATCTGCCTACACTGAGATGTGAACAACAAGAAAAGTTCTGTCCTAACCCTTCAATTAATTAAACACATTGCATACATGTGTGTTTGCACGTACACATGCTGGTAGTTTCAGAATTACCAGTGCAAGAAATATGGGTCTCTTCTGCTCGGTTATCACATGACTTTGGATTCCAGGGCTCTGACGGGCACTGCCAGAGGGAGCTGTGCTGCTCACTGCATGTAACATGGTCCAGCCACGTGGGACCAGAACCTGATCCATATTCAAAGTCTCTTGCAATCTGCCCTCCATCTCCACAGTTCAGCTGTTTGCAGACAATTTCTGGCGTGACTCCAGACATCTGATTGGCGCAAACACTTCCCCACGTCCCATTGTGAAAAACCTCCAGCCGCCCAGCACAGTCACTGTCGCTCACCAGTCTCAGATCTGTGAACTCTAGAAGGAAATGCACAAAGGGGGGATTTAAATCACCTGATTCTAAAATGAACTGGGGTGTGAAGAGTGAAATCCCAGCGATTGCTTATGATTCTGTGCATCGTTCTGCAGGAGCAAGTGTCAGGTAGAATCGCTCCAAGAATCAGAGACACCTTTAGACACGACAGGCACCTTAGAAAAACTGGGCATCTCTGGAAGGCCACCAGCAGCTACCTACAGACTGTACTAGATAAAGACCAGAAAGGATTGTGACATTGGCAGGTCAGACGCCAGCTCTTGCCCAGGCTGCAGGCTTTAGCTAAGAACTGACAATCTCATAGCTGGAGACCAGACCAGGTCACCTGCCTGTTAGCTTTGCTCAAACTAGATATCAGTCTTGTAAGAATGTGTTTTGTGTTGAGACTCTATGAAATGGTGGTTCGTTGCTGCAGGCATTAATCTCACTTGTAATGTCTGTGGTCCATGCTACAAGAAAATATGTACATTTTGCTTTATAAAGTTTGAAAATGTTGTCTCTGAACTTGTGAACTCAGGCATGGGAATCACCTTCACCCCCTCCCCCTATGTCCAAGGACTTGCAAAATCAGATGGGCCATCAGGGTCATCATAATATAAAGGACTGGTTAATGGCCTTATCACACCCAGGGAGCAGCACATGCAGAAGGCCTCCTCCCATCACTTTGAAGGCTGGAAGAAGCGATAGAAATAGTAGATGTGAAGAATTTTCATCCTTTTGGCTATTTGAAGTATGACAGGGCTAGAGGCACCAAACTGAAGCCATAGACCCCCAATGGGTTAGGGAAATCTTGCAATATTTCCAATACTTCTGGGTCGGAGCTGAGGGCTTTCTAAGGGCTTGGCTACACTGGAGTGTTGCAGCGCCGGTGGTGGCTTTACAGCGCTGCAACTCACTCACTGTCCACACTTGCAAGGCACATACAGCACTGTATCTCCCTGACTACAGCGCTGGCTGTACTCCACCTCAGCCTGGGGAATAACGACTGCAGCGCTGGTGATGCAGCGCAGTTCCGTCAGTGTGGCCACCAAAAGCACTGTTATTGGCCTCCAGAGGTATTCGGAGGCATCCCAGAATGCCTGTTCAGCCACTCTGCTCATCAGTTCTGACTCTACTGCCCTGGCCTCAGGTGAGCTGCACTTTAAATGCCCCAAGATTTTTAAAAATCCCCTTCCTGTTCGCTCAGCCAGGTTTGGAGTGCAATCAGTGAGGCTTTCCAGGTGACCATGCCTCCACATGCCAAACGAGCCCCAGCATGGAGCAATGGCGAATTGCTGGACCTCATCAGTGTTCGGGGGGAGGAAGCTGTGCAGTTCCAGCTGCGCTCCAGTCATAGGAATTACGATACCTATGGGCAGATATCAAGGGCCATGCTGGAAAGGAGCCGTGACCAAGACACACTGCAGTGCAGGGTTAAAATGAAGGAGCTGCAGAGTGCCTACTGCAAAGCCTGCGAGGGAAACTGCCGCTCCGGAGCTGCCCCCACGACCTGCTGTTTTTACAAAGAGCTGTACGCGATACTTGGGGGTGACCCCACTGCCAATCCAACGACCACGAGTGGAGGGGAGAGGAAGAGGAGGGTGGGAGGAGGAAACCGAGAGTGAGGGTACTGAGGTGGGGGGAGATACCCCAGACTCCCTGGAGGTATGCAGCCATGAGCTCTTCTCAAGCCTGTCACAGCAGCCGGTTCTTGATGGAGGACAAACAGAGGAGCGGGTTCCAGGTAAGCGGCTTTTATTTTCAGGATGGAAATTTTTTTGGGAGAGGAGGGAGGGTTAGGGCTGAATGCATGCATGCCTAGATGTGGAATAGCGCATTGATGTGGTCTATCACGTCGTGGTAATTGGCCTTGGTAATCTCTTCAAAAGTTTCAGTCAGAGCATGGGCAACGTGCTTTCGCAAGTTTATTGAGAGAACCACTGTAGTCCTTGTCCCAGTCAGGCTAACATGTCCGTGCCACTGTGCCACGAGGAGTGGGGGGACCATTGCAAGACACAGGCAATCTGCATAGGGGCCTGGGCGGAATCCGCATTGCAGTAGAAGTCCCTCCCGCTCTTCCCAGGTGACCCGCAGCAGTGAGATATCTTCCAGGATTAACTCCTGTGGAAAATGTTGGGAGAGTGTTCAGTGTAGGTGCCCCCTGCAGCTGTTTGCTTTCCCCACAGCACAGAAACCCCGAGGACAGTACAGCCCTGAAGCAATCAGTCCCCCTTACTCACCATTTCGGGGCTCCTGTGGGTTATGTGCACTCTCTTTGGTATGGGAAAATTATGCTATTGTGAAGACTGTAAACTCCTTCACTGTGTGGGAATAACTGTCTGATATAAACAATGCTGCCTCTGTTAAGTGTTGCCTTATTTGCCTTTCCACAAGCAACCTTGAGATCTCAGCTGCCCGTATTATTAACAGCTCAAAGACTCCAAAGCCTCCAGAAGAAGCCGCGAAAAAGCAAATAAGACATGTTGCAAGCAGTTATGGATCACTCTGTCACAGAGAATCTAAAAGGGAAGGACTGGAGGGAAAGCAAAAGCAGGATCCACCAGAAAAACGCAGCGGCCAGGAAGAAAAGCACAAAGCAGCTCATAAGCAGACTCTATCCAGGTGTGCCAAGTGGAATCTATCCAGGCGCTTGAAGCCATGCACGCAGGGCACTACCACGCCAGCTCCCCCCTCACTGTCCCAAAGCTCTTTCCCTTGTGCCCCAATGTCAGCTCAAAACCCCCTTCCCCAGCATCCAGGTTCTTACCACCACCAGCTGCCCCCAACACCTGTACGTTCACCAACCAGCCCTGAGAACTACGACCCTTACCCTCTGCACTCAACCCCCATCACCATGCAGTATAGGCATCCTGAAATGCAGCAGTCATTGCACAGCACTCCAGACAGGACATATTCAAACCTGTGACTGTACAGTTCCCCAACCCACCCCCCTGCCCTTTTAGGTTCCCAAAATGTTGTGTGTCTGTCAATAAAGTTATTTTCTTTTCAACAAATGAATTCTTCGCTTTGAAAACAGTCTTTATTATTGCAGAAAGTCAAAGATATCTTAGCTGAGGAAAGAAACAGGCACTGCAAATCAGCTTAGGAAACATAGATTCCTACTAACACTGTAACCACTGCACTTCACTCCCGTGCAAGGCACCAAACATTACTGTTGGTTTTCAGCCTCAAATTCCTCCCTCAAGGCATCCCTGATCCTTGAAGCCCTGTGCTGGGCCTCTATAGCAGCCCTTCTCTCTGGCTGTGCAAATTCAGCCTCCAGGCATTGAACCTCAGAGGTCAATGCCTGACTGAATCTTTCACCCTTTCCTTCACAAAAATTATGGAGGGTACAGCACGTATATATAACCGCAGGGATGCTGCTTTCCCTCAAGTCTAGCTTCCCATATAGAGATCGCCAGTGCCCCTTTAAATGGCCAAAAGCACACTCCACAGTCATTCAGCACCGGCTCAGCCTGTAGTTGAACTGGTCCTTGTTCCTGTCAAGCCTCCTTGTATATGGTTTCATGAGCCAATGCATTAACAGGTAAGCGGGGTCTCCAAGGACCACAATGGGCATTTCGATGTCCCCTACTGTGATCTTCCGGTCTGGGAAAAAAATCCCTGCCTGCAGCTTCCTGAACAGGCCAGTGTTCCAAAAGATGCGTGCATCATGCACCTTTCCAGGCCAGCCTGCATTAATGTCAATGAAATGCCCACGGTGATCCACAAGCGCCTGGAGAACCATAGAGAAATACCCCTTCCGATTAACGTACTCGGATGCTAGGTGGGGTGGTGCCAGAATAGGAATATGCGTCCCATCTATCGCCCCTCCACAGTTAGGGAAACCCATTTGTGCAAAGCCATCCACAATGTCCTACATGTTCCCCAGAGTAACGGTTCTTCTTAACAGGATGTGATTAATGGCCCTGCAAACTTGCATCAACACGATTCCAATGGTCGACTTTCCCAGTCCGAACTGGTTCCTGACCAATCGGTAGCTGTCTGGAGTTGCCAGCTTCCAGACTGCAATAGCCACCAGCTTCTCCACCGGCTGGGCAGCTCTCAATCTCGTGTCCTTGTGCCTCAGGGTAGGGGCGAGCTCCTCACACAGTCCCATGAAAGTGACGTTTCTCATCCGAAAGTTCTGCAGCAACTGCTCGTCATCCCAGACTTCCATGACGATGTGATCCCACCACTCAGTGCTTGTTTCCCGAGCGCAAAAGTGGTGTTTCACGGTACTGAGCATTTCCGTGAGTGCCAGAAGCAATTTAGTGTCATACGCGTCAGGCGACTCACTATCATCGTCTCACTCCTCATCACTTTGGATCTTAAGGAATAGCTCAACTGCCAGACGTGATGTGCTGGCGAGACTTGTCAGCATACTCCTCAGCAGTTCGGGCCCCATTTCCCACTGAAATCACACTGCACAGAAACCGTTGAGAGAGTCAAGATGGCGCCAAATGTGGACAGAAAAACAGGGAATGTTTGGATGTGAAGCGATGCATCATGGGGCGTTGGGACAGGAAGCAGAATGACCCGCACCCTCTGCCCCTTCCCACAACCCACAGCGCCAAAATGGGACGAGGTGCTCTGTGGGATAGCTATCCATAATGCATCACTCTCAATACCGCTGCAAATGTGGCCACACTGCAGCGCTTTCCCTACACAGCTGTACAAAGACAGCTGTAACTCCCAGCACTGCACACCTGCAAGTGTAGCCAAACCCTAATGGTGACCCTGGTAGGTAGATGCACAAGGGGAAGAGAGGCAGTCAGGGAAAGTATCATTCTCAGCAATCTCCTTAAACATCTGCCCCTCCATTAAATCTCCTGGTAACTAGGCTCACAAAAGCATTCATAGAACAGACCTGAGCAGAGAACTCCGGCATCTTCTTTGTGTCTGCAGTTGTGCTGGCCCCAGCTCCTGGAAGGACACGCCCAGAGATCGGATTCATTCCCAGAGCAGTTCACATCATCCAGCCAGATCTGCCCGGATCCTTGCCCATAATGAGCAGCGACAGTTGCATTGATGGCATGTCCACATCCCAGTTGTTTGCACACAACATTGGAGTCCAGTAGGTCCCAGGAATCATCACAGACTGTCCCCCAGCTGCCGTTGTAATAAATCTCCACTCTCCCAGCACAGCGACCTGCCCCATTCACCAGTCTGATCAGCCTGCTCCCTGCAGAGATAGATCCCAGCTGTTAATATGTGTTTTCATAGACTCATAGACTCATAGACTCATAGGTCAGAAGGGACCAATCTGATCATCTAGTCTGACCTCCTGCACAAGGCAGGCCACAGAACCCCACCCATTCAATTTTATAACAACCCCTATCCCAGGACCGAGTTATTGAAATCCTCAAAAATAGTTTGAAGACCTCAAGCTGCAGAGACACCACCAGCAAGCGACCCGTGCCCCACGCTGCAGGGGAAGGCGAAAAACCTCCAGGGCACCTGCCAATCTGCCCTGGAGGAAAATTCCTTCCCGACCCCAAATATGGCGATCAGCTAAACCCTGAGCATGTGGGCAAGAGTCACCAGCTAGCACCCAAGAAGGAATTCTCCGCAGCAACTCAGTACCCATCGCATGCAACATCTCCCCGCAGACCATTGAGCAGACCTGTCTGGTGGTAATTCAAGATCAACTGCCCAAATTAACGATCCTATCATAACATCCCCTCCATATACTTATCAAGCTTTGTCTTAAAGCCAGGAAAGTCTTTTGCCCCTACTACTTCCCTCGGAAGGCTATTCCAGAACTTCACTCCCCTAATGGTCAGAAACCTCCGTCTAATTTCAAGTCTAAACTTCCTAATATCCAGTTTATACCCATTCGTCCTCGTGGCTACATTAGTACTAAACTTAAATAATTCCTCTCCCTCCCTAACGTTAACCCCCTTGATATATTTATATAGGGCGAGCATATCCCCCCTCAGCCTTCTTTTGGCCAGGCTAAACAAGCCAAGCTCTTTGAGTCTCCTTTCATAAGGCAGTTTTTCCATTCCTCGGATCATCCTCGTAGCCCGTCTCTGAACCTGTTCCAGTTTGAATTCATCCTTCTTGAACATGGGACACCAGAACTGCACACAGTATTCCAGATGGGGTCTCACCAACGCCGTATACAACGGTACTAACACATCCTTATCCTTGCAGGAAATACCCCGCCTGATGCATCCCAAAATCGCATTTGCTTTTTTAACAGCCGTATCACATTGGCGACTCATAGTCATCCTGCTATCAACCAGTACCCCAAGGTCCTTCTCTTCCTCCGTCGCTTCCAACTGATGCGCCCCCAACGTATATCCAAAATTCTTATTATTAATTCCTAAATGCATGACCTTGCACTTTTCACTATTGTATTTCATCCTATTTCTATTACTCCAGTTTACAAGGTGGTTCAGATCTTCCTGAATAGCATCCCTGTCCTTCTCCGTGTTAGCAATACCCCCCAGCTTCGTGTCATCCGCAAACTTTATTAGCACATTCCCGCTCTTTGTGCCAAGGTCAGTAATAAAAAGGTTAAATAAGATCGGTTCCAAAACCGATCCTTGAGGGACTCCACTGGTGACCTCCTTCCAGTCCGACAGTTCACCTTTCAATACGACCCTCTGGAGTCTCCCCTTTAACCAGTTCCTTATCCACCTTACAACTTTCATATTCACTCCCAGCTTTTCCAATTTAACTAACAGCTCCCCGTGCGGAACCGTGTCGAACGCCTTACTGAAATCTAGGTAAATTATATCTACCGCATTTCCTTTATCTAAGTAATCCGTCACCTTCTCAAAGAAGGAGATCAGATTGGTTTGGCACGATCTACCTTTAGTAAATCCGTGTTGCAATTCGTCACAATTACCATTGACCTCTATGTCATTAACTACTTTCTCTCTTAAAATTTTTTCCAAGACCTTACATACTACAGACGTCAAGCTAACAGGCCTATAATTACCCGGATCACTCTTATTCCCTTTCTTAAAAATAGGAACTACATTAGCAATCCTCCAGTCATACGGCACAACCCCTGAGTTTATCGATTGCTTAAAAATTCTCGCTAACGGGCTCGCAATTTCACGCGCCAGTTCCTTTAATATCCTCGGGTGGAGATTGTCCGGGCCCTCCGACTTCGTCCCATCGAGCTGTTCAAGTACGGCCTCTACCTCAGTTGCAGTAATATCCACTTCCATATCCACATTCCCGTTTATCATCCCTCCATCATCGCAAGGTTCCTCACTAGTCTTATTAAAAACCGAGGCAAAGTACTTGTTTAGATGTTGGGCCATGCCTAGGTTATCCTTAACCTCCATTCCATCCTCAGTGTATAGCGGCCCCACTTCTTCTTTCTTTGTTTTCTTCTTATTTATGTGGCTGTAGAACCTTTTACTATTGGTTTTGATTCCCTTTGCAAGTTCCAGTTCAATGTGGCTTTTAGCCTTCCTCACTTTATTCCTACATGTTCTGACCTCAGCAAGGTAGCTTTCTTTACTGATCCTGCCTTCCTTCCACTCCCTGTAAGCTTTCTGCTTTTGTCTAATCCCCTCTCTGAGTTGCTTGCTCATCCAGTTTGGCCTACAACTCCTGCCCATGGTTCTTTTCCCCTTTCTCGGGATGCAGGCTTCCGACAGTCTCTGCAGCTGTGACTTAAAGTAATTCCAGGCCTCCTCCACATTTAAATCCACTAATTCCTCCGTCCAATCCACTTCCCTAATTAATTTCCTTAACTCTTTAAAATTAGCCCTCGAGAAGTCAAAAACCCTAATCGCAGATCTACATTTGTTTATCCTTCCATCTAGTTTGAACTGAATCAGCTCATGATCACTCGAACCAAGATTGTCCCCTACCACCATTTCTTCTACGAGGTCCTCACTGCTCACCAACACCAAGTCTAAAATGGCATCCCCTCTTGTAGGTGCTTCAACTACTTGATGAAGAAATCCATCCGCTATCACATCCAGAAAAATCTGACCCCTATTATTCGTGCAAGTACTCGTCCTCCAGTCTATATCCGGGAAGTTGAATTCCCCCATAATCACACATTTCCCCTTTGTGTTTACTTCATTAAAGACATTAAAGAGGTCTCTATCCATATCCCAATCCGATCCCGGCGGTCTGTAGCACACCCCAAGCACTATCTCAGGGGAAGCTCTAGTTGCTTTTTTACCCAGCGTGATTTTTGCCCAGACGGACTCTGTCTTATCCATTCCATCGCATCTTATTTCGCTACATTTAATTTCATCATTGATGTACAAGGCTACTCCACCACCTTTGCCTTTCTTCCTGTCTTTTCTGAACAGCACATAGCCTTCAATACCCGTGCTCCAGTCATGAGTACTATTCCACCAGGTTTCGGTAATCCCTATAATATCCGGCTTCACTTCCTGCACGAGTAACTCCAGTTCCTCCATCTTGTTACCTAGGCTCCTCGCATTAGTGTACAAACCTTTTAATTTTCGGCGTTTGGCGTCAGTGACATTCTTTCCCCCGTCGTGCACAAACTTTCTACCACCAGCATCACCCGTTACTCTGGTTTCTACTCCACTATTCCTCCTTGGATCAAATCTTGGGGCCGCAAGGGTATCCCCGCTCACTTTGTTTACTTCCCTCTCCAGGTTATATTCTGGCGTGGAGATCTCCCGAACATTTCCCAACCATCTCCCCCAACTTTCTAGTTTTCCTATTGAACAGAAACTGTCTGTGAGATTTGGAAATGAATCACCTGAACAAACGACACCGACGTCCTCAGCAATTCCTGCCTGGGCTGTCTCAGACGTGGAGTTGTCACAGAGAGTCAGACAAGTCTCATTTCCTGCACACTGGACACTTCTCAGCCCCACAGGGCCTGTTCCTCGCTCAGACTTAGAGGGGTTATAAACTTTCTCAGCGACTCCGCATTGGAGTTCCCTGCACACCACGCTGGCATCATTCATGTCCCACTGATCATCCAGCACTCTGCTCCACGTACCGCGGAGGGAAATCTCAACTCTCCCATCACACCGGCTCTCTCCATTCAGCAGTCTGAGTGATTCTGAGTGACCTGGGCTCAGGAGATGGAAAATACACTGAATAACACTGCCAGTTATACATTAGAAATAATGCACATTATGAAAGAAATCACCGGTTTTTTGTAACTCAAGAGGATACAACACAGTGATAAATGTGTAACACAGTGTTAAAAGGAGTAACCTCTGCAGTTGTTAGTTTTTTTTATCTCTAAGTGCAAGGTACTAGAAGGATTGTAACACACAACTGGATAGAAAGGCTTCTTAGCATATCCTGGGAGATGCTGGGATCACAGCTACACTCTGTCTTTAGCCTGCCAGTCTCTTTGAGCTAGGAATTACATGCCCAGCATGAAGTGTAGACATATCTGTGGCCAAGGGAGTCCCTCAGTGCCAACCTTCAGACGCACTCCATACCACAGCTCTCCTCTGGCCTGACACACTCATTGTCCCATTCACTGCTCTTGTGTAAAGTGTCATACAAACAGGGTTTCCAACTTTCTACTTGCACAGAACATAACACCATTTCCTTGCCCCCTGCCCCGCTCCTGCTCCGAGGCCCTGGCCCCACTCAGTCCATTCCCCCACCTCCCCTATTGCTCACTCTCCCTACCCTCACTCGCTCATTTTCACTGGGCTGGCTCAGGGGGTTGGGGGTGCAGGAGGGAGTGATGGCTCCGGCTGGGGGTGCGGGCTCTGTGATCGGGTCAGAAATGAGGAGTTGAGGATGCTGGAGGGAGTTCCGAGCTGAGGCAGTGAGCTGGGATGAGCTGGTGAGGGCTCCAGTTGGGGGTGTGGGCTCTGAGGTGAGGCCAGGGATGAGGGATTTGGCATGCAGTAGAGGGCTCTGGGCTGGGGAATGAAGCCGATGGGTTCGGACTATGGGTAGTTCTTGGCTGGGGCGGGGGATTGGGGAGTGGGAGGCGGTATGGACTCTGGGCTGGGGGTGGAGGTTCTGGGGTGGGACCAGAAATGAAGGGCTCAGGGTGCAGGAGGGGTGCCAGGTTGGGGGTTGGGATGCAGGGGTGAGGGCTCTGGCTGGGATGCAGACTCTGGTGTGGAGCTGGGGATGAGGGATTTGGAGTGCGGGAGGGGTGAGAGCTCCAGCTGGGGGTGCAGGCTCTGGAGTGGGATGGAGATGGGGTGCAAGAGGGTGCTCCAGGCTGGGACCAACAGGTTCGGAGGGCAGGAGAGGCATCAGGGTTGGGGCAGGGAGTTGGAGTGCGGGAGGGATCAAGAGTCCAGGCTTTGGGTGATGCTTACCTCAAGCAGCTCCCAGAAGCAGTGGCATGTCCCTCCTCTGACTCCTTAGCAGAGATGTGCCCAGGTGGCTCTGTGTGCTGCCCCATCCACAGGCACTGTTCTCGCAGCTCCCACTGGCTGCAGTTCCTGGCCAATGCAAGCTGAGAATCGGCGCTTGGGGTGGGGGCAGCCTGCTGAGCTCCCTGGCTGCCCCTACATGTAGGAATCAGAGTGGAGATATGCTGCTGCTTCCGGAAGCCATGTGGAGCCACAGCAAGCAGGAAGCCCATTTTAGCCCTGCTGAACCAATGACCAGACTTTTAACAGCCCGGTCAGTAGTGTTGACAGGAGCAACCAGGGTCCCTTTTCAACAAGGTGTTCCAGTTGAAAACCGGACACCTGGCAACCCTGCATGCAAATGCAAACTGGCATCACACTGATCATTCATATTGTTGGGTGGTGTATGAACAGCTGGGGTTTAAAGAATGATAGATGTGTGCTGGAAATATGTTCCTAAAACATATGCCTAAATGCAACTGTCCTAAACTAAGGGTTCTTGTTTCTGTGGCTTGATTGTGTCTCCAATATAAATTACTCAAGGTGAGATCAAAGACAAAGAAATGTCTATTTACATGCAAGATAAACAAAGCCATCAGGCACACAAGTGGGGGATGATGAGCCCTTAATAATCTCGATGGAGGATGGAGGCTGTATCCCCAGGAAGCCTTTCTGCCTCTTCAAACAGAGTGAATGAAGTTTGGGAAGATTGGAGCAGAGGCAAAAGACCATTTTGTTATCTATCGCCTAGGGGACAAAGTGGGAGCAGCACCCTTTGAGCTCATGATAAGTGAATCTTCTTGGCCTGTAAACCAAAAGTAGCTGGAATTGACTCTAGGGGAGAAAGCTACCTAGAGACTGTAACTTGCTGAAGTTAAATTTTAATAACTAGAAAGGATATTTGTTTTGTTTACTTGTTTTGTAACTCCTGTGTCCTCCGTTCTTAATTACTAGCCCTTAAATATCTGTTCTTTGTAAATAGACTCACTCTAGCTTTATTACAAAACCATCCCAGTGCTCTGTATAAAACTGAAGGATAAAATTCTCAGCCCAGCAGGCAGGCTGGTGTCTCGTTGGAGGCAGTGCACTTGATACCGCTATGCGTACCCAGTGAAAGGGACTGACCGCAGCTGAATGACGTCTCTGGGGAACTCGGGCACTGGGGTTCACTGACGGTTCCCAGTAAGGTGAGGTTTGGACTGGCAGAATCCAGCGGAGTTGCTAGCCGAGCAGGTGAGCTGGTGTGGCAGGGGGCTGACGATAGCTGAGCAGCAGCAAATCTCTCACTTGCTGAGGCAGAGCAGCAACCGTGTCTGACAGTTCTGAGTGACCTGAGCAAGGCCTCACATACCCTCACTTTCACCATCCATAAAAGGAGATGATAATACCCACGTACTGCCCAGGAGTTTTGCGAGGATCAACTAATGTCTGGACAGTTCTTTGAACACACCAAGGGCTACAGAAATGGTGAGTGCTCTGAAGAATCAGGTCACGGGGGGTCTCAGGTTGGTGTCCAATCACGCCAAGTTAGTGGAGACTTTGGAAAATTTGGCTTTTGTCACCAGAGGTAAAACTTTCAAAAACGCCTAAATGACCAGGAGCTTAAGTCCCTTTTGCAAATGGGACTGAGGCAAAGAGATGCTGAAGTCTCCATGGTACTGGGCCTCCTAAGTTACTTATGAAAATGGAAGTTAAGTCCCTAAATTACTTGGTGCTTTTGAAAATGTTGCCATGGGCACCATCCACCCAGTGCAGTGAATGATGCAGGAGGTGTGTAGAACAAATAGTATTTGTGCCTACAATTAGACTATCATAATGTATATGCATGAGGGGGCAGGGAGAACTGGCAATGCACAAAGTTATGGCTGGTATTTCCTAAATTTTGAGTATATGATTTTCACTAAATAACATTATCTTTTTTTTTTTGTATGTAAGGTAAACATTAGAGCTGGTTGAAAACCCCACTTTTTTTCCCCATGAAGTATTTCAAATGCAATATATCAGTTTTCCTTTAGATTTTTTGAAACAGAATCAAGATTTAGACCTTTGAAAATGAATGATTATTATCTAGATTTTACTTAAAATGTTGTTTCATTTCAATTTGGCAAATAAAAAATCAGTCTTCCATTTCCGTTTTACAGTTTACAGATTCTCCCCATCTTCTCTCCCTTTTTATTTTTACCCCTTCCCCCCCATACACACACTGTAAAAAAATTGAAGTAAAAAAGTATCAGGAAACTGGAAAAACACGTGGTGTCCTTTTTCAACTGAAAAGGTGATACAATTGTTTTTAAACAAGTACCAGAAAGTGCTACTTTCTTTGTGGCGTGCTACCAAAAATATCCTCAGGAACTCATGTGACAGAAGGAAAATTGTTATTTTCAGCAGTTTATAATGCAGCCAAAATGGAAGGAGTTTCATTTAAATAAGGGAGGCGCTTTCCTGGCCCCAGTACTGACCGCTTGCTGAATTGCATCCAGCAATGAAGGCATGAGAGTTTCTCCAGAAGGTGGCAAGAATATTTTGTAATAGAGAGTGTAAGCAACCTTCATATGGGGGCTGCTCCCCCTGAAACTTACAGAGTAATGATTTGAAGAAGGAGGGGGACAGTAAGTTGATGATATTTATGAAACTCTAAGGACAAATTCTGTCCCTGCTTTACTGCCTTGCATAAGCACATCTTTGCTGAAGTTCTTCCTGGAGAATTCAGGGTTTTCCCTCATCATAACCAGCGATGAGCTGCCAAAATCTTAACAACTGGTTCCCAATAAAAAGCTCTGATTTTAGGGATGAGCCACAATATGTAATTTTTGTACCAATAGGGAAAATATGCATGTAAGTTGACCCTACCTAAAGTTCTTTTTTAAAAAGATGGGCCTGAACTAGAAATGAGCTCCGTTTCACATGTGTGGGTCCCCGCCACTCCCTAGGGGTGTGCTAGTGTGACCAGATGTCCTGATTTTATAGGGACATTTCCAATTTTGGGGTCTTTCTTATATAGGTTCCTATTATCCCCCACCCCTGTCCCAATTTTTCACACTTGCTGTCTGGTCACCCTAAGGTGTGCACATGTGTGGGTCCCAACTGCTCCCTGCCCCCCTCATTGAAGCAGGCGTGCAGGGTTACTGCCCTGGGAACTGCAGAACACTAGTGGACATGGGGCCGACTGCAGACAGGGACGTGGGGCAGGGCTAGCTGGAGGCAAGGGGGTGCAGGGTTGGCTGGAGATGGTGGAGGGGGCTGGCTGGAGGCAGGTCAGGGCAGGGCGGTGTGGGGCTGGCTGGCTTTGGGCAGGGCTGCAAGGGGTGCAGCAGGGGTTGGCTGGAGACAGGGCAGGGGGTGTAGTAGGGACTGGCTGTGGGCAGGGGGTGCAGGCAGGGCAGGGCACGGCAGGGATTGGCTGGAGACAGGAGTGTGGGGCTGTCTGGCTTCGGGCAGGAGAGTGCAGCAGGGATTGACTGCAGGCACAGGGTGTGGGGCTGGTGTGGGCAGGGCAGGGGACGCAGCAGGGACTGGATACGAGCAGGGCAGTGGGTGCAGGGCTGGCTGGAGATAGGGTCTGGCTGCGGCCAGGGAGACGGGTACTCACCGGGATTGCGGCTCGGAGCAGCCCGAGCAGCAGGGCACATCCCAGGCCCAGCAGAGCTGTTGGGGATCCACCAGGCAGCAGCGGGAGCCCCAGGGCCAGGGGAGCAGCAGCAGCAGCAGGGTCCGTGCCCAGGTCCAGGCTGCAGGCCACATGGCTCTCACAGCACAGCACCCCCGACAGCCAGAGGAGGAATTACATCACTTCCCACCAGGAGCCCATCAAAGCCACAGCGCCCCCTTGCAGGGAAGTGGGTTAACAACTTGTTCTAAAACTGCTTCAAAATTTAACAACCAGTTCGAACTGGCTCCAGTTCACTACTGGTCATAACTATTCTTTTGTGATCACATTTATTTTACTTTTACGTGTGATTATATTATTATAGATGGTTTAGGATCTAGTTCCCCTTCCCTTTGCTGTGTCCTGAGGTTCCACTGCTCTGGGGGCAGTGTCACACACTGAGGGGCAGGTGTCATTAATCCAGCCATTCTCCTGCACTTACCTGAGCAAACCACACTGGCGTCATTGTCGTGTGAGCACTGAGAAGCCCCCAGGGAAGTAACAGGGCAATGTCGTAAATGAGGCTCATTCCCTTTACAGTGAAATGTGTCTGTCCAGACAGAGCCATTTCCCTTCCCAAAATACGCTTCTCCTGGGGCTGATACAGCGAACCCACAGTCGAGCTGATGACAGAGAACGTTGGCATCTGGTAAATCCCAGCGAGAGTCGCAGAGGGTTCCCCAGGCACCAAGAACCTGGATCTCCACCCTCCCTGAGCATGCTGTGCTGCCGTTCACCAGCCGGAAACCTGTGTGCCCAGGAGAGAAGGTGTTTAGAGAGGGAGCATTTCAGGTATTTTATACCAAATATTCATAGAACATCAGGGTTGGAAGGGACCAGAAGGTCATCTAGTTCAACCTCCTGCTCAAAGCAGGACCAATCCCTGGACAGATTTTTGCCCCAGATCCCTAAATGGTCCCCTCAAGGATTGACCTCACAAGCCTGGGTTTAGCAGACCAATGCTCAAACCACTGTGCTATCCCTCTCCCCAGAGAAAAGGAAAGTTAGGGGGATTGAGCCCATCCCCATTATATTGGATTATTTAGGTTTTACTAGAAGCTGGTAGCAGCTCTATTATCCCAGCTCCCTACAGAGTGATATAATTTCATTGCTGCACCCTACTCTAGAATACACGATACTGGGATTTTAGAGACATTGTGTAAAATTCTTACGTGAGCATATGACACTGGCATCATTTGCATGTGAGCACATCTGACTCTCGTGTGATACCCTGGGACAGTACACGTGGTGTGACTCATTCCCTACACACTGGAATTCCTCAGTCCAGATTGGTCCATGTCCTTTTCTGAAGTGAGCTCCTTCTGGGATAGATACAGCAATTCCACACTGTAGTGCATTACAGATAACACTGGCAGCTTTGAGATCAAAGTGTGCATCACAGATTGTAGCCCAGGTGTCCTTATATCTTACTTCCACACGTCCTGAGCACGCACTATCCCCTCCAACAAGATGGAGCTCAATGTGTCCTAGAAAGCCAATGAAGGATGAATATTACAAAGGAGCCTTAGCGAGTTAGGTGTTCCGCTGCCCTAGAACTTTGGCCAAAAGCCGGTCCTGGTGCATTGGGACAGTGCAGACAATTAGAAATAATAATAATAATAATAATAATAATAATAATAATAATAAAAAAGTACAAAAAATGGAAAGACGAGAATTCAACAGCAATTGATATACATTGGAAATTATAAGATGTAGAAAATCAATAAGGGAAGCTAAATCTATCAGGGAAAACTCCATGTTTGGCAGGGCTAAGAACAATAATGAGAACATTTTCAAGTATATTAGGACTAAAAACAAACAAACAAATTGTAACAATGGTGTAGGCCCAATACAAATGGAATGGCAAAATAGTTTATAAATATTTCTAGTTTTGGATAGAAGCAGGATGTGTATTCATATTGTGTGAAGAGGATGAACTATTCTGCTTTCTGTTGGTAACAATTGATGTTAAACAATATCTACTAGGGATAAACTTTAAAAAAAAAAATCAGCAGACCTGAATAGCTTATTAAATCTTGGAATAAGTAGAAATGTAGGACTGCAAGAAACCTCACAAAGTCAGCTAGTTCATCCCCCAACATCAAGACAGGTTTAAGTATACCTAGGCCATCCCTGATAGATGTTTGTCTAACTTATTCTTAAAAGCCACCAATGATGGTGATTCCACAACCTCCCTTGGTACCTTGTTCCAGTACTTAACTATCCTAGTTAGAAAGATTTTCCAAATATCTGACCTGACTCTCCCTTGCTGCTATCTAAGTGGATTACTTCTTGTCCTACCCATCATAGACAGAGAGCCCAAAAGAGGACACAGTGATCCAGCTGAGGCCACACCAGTGCTGTGTACAGCGGGACATTTACCTCCTCTGTTTTACATATGACATTCCTGTTAATACAACCCAGAATGACATTTTCTGTTTTCAAAACAGCATCACACATTTCAGTCTCTGATCCAATATAACCCTAGAACATTTTCTGCAGAACTGCTGCCTAGTCAGTTATTCTCCATTTTGGATTTTTCGCATTTGATTTTTCCTTCCTAAGTCTAGTACTTTGTACTTGTCTTTACTGAATTTTGACTTACTGATTTCAAACCAATTCTCCACTGTATCAGGATCATTATGAATTCTAATATGCTCATCCAAAAAGAGCTTTTGACCTCTCCCAGGTTTGTGTCATCCACACATTATATGAGTTTATTCTCTACTCCATCATCCAAATCATTAATGAAAATATTGAATAGAACCAGGCCCAGGAGAGTGATATTATTTATGTATCCATTGGGACACAGCGACCAGAGAGAAAAGCAACTAAAGCTAACAGGCATATGTCTTACCTAATCCTCAGCATTTCCTTCAAAACCTGGGCTGGCCCAACCTATCCCAGGTACCCCTGCTTCTGGGGACTGGATTCAATCTCCTTCCCTACAGACCCTGCCTCTCCCTCTCTGTTCATCAGGGCTCTCTTTTGATAGTTCCCAAATCCTTTGTTTAATTTTCCCACTTGAAGGGCCCCTCCCGTATCCCAAGCTGGGGGGGGGCGTTATACCCAGCTTGCTCAGAGGCAAAAGTTGAAAGGCCTTTGTCATCACTAAAAAGGGAAGGGAACAGCCCTCCTGTGTACAATACTATAAAATCCCTCATGGCCAGAGACACCAATACCTTTTTACCTGTAAAGGGTTAAGAAGCTCAGGTAACCTGACTGACACCTGACCCAAAGGACCAATAAGAGGAGAAGATACTTTCAAATCTTGGTGGAGAGAAGTCTTTTGTTTGTGCTCTTTGTTTTGGGGGTTGTTCGCTCTTGGGACTAAGAGGGACCAGACATCAATCCAGGCTCTCCAAATCTTTCTGAACCAGTCTCTTGTATTTCAAACTTGTAAGTAACAGCCAGGCAAAGAGTGTTAGTTTTATCTTTGTTTTCTCAACTTGTAAATGTTCCTTTTTGCTGAGAGGATTTTACCTCTGTTTGCTGTAACTTTGAACCTAAGGCTAGAGGGGATTCCTCTGGGCTATATGAATCTGATTACCCTGTAAAGTATTTTCCATCCTGATTTTACAGAGATGATTTTACCTTTCTTTCTTTAATTAAAAGCTTTCTTTTTAAGAACCTGATTGATTTTTCCTTGTTTTAAGATCCAAGGGGATTGGATCTGGATTCACCAGGAATTGGTGGGGGAAAGGACGGAGGATGGTTAAGTTCTCCTGGTGTTAAGATCCAAGGGGTTGGATTGGTGTTCACCAGGAACTTGGTGAAGAAGTCTCTCAAGGCTGCCCAGGGAGGGGAATGTTTTGGGAGGAAAGAGAATGTTCCAGACTGAGGAATCTGGATGGTGGCAGCAAAACCAGATCTAAGCTGGTAGTTAAGCTTAGAGGTGTTTATGCAGGTCCCCACATCTGTACCTAAAGTTCAGAGTGGGGAGGAACCTTGACATGGTGGCAGAGCGGTGGGATCATTTTAAACCGAAAGCCAGTAGGATTTTTTTCTCCTTTCTAGCTGCTTAGAAAGCAGCCTGAAGGCAGAAGTGTTAAATTTTTTGTTTAACAAGGGTCTTTGTTAAGAGAAGGCTTCAAGCTGTGAGCAAGCTGCCAGCAAAAGGAATTTACAAGCTGAATTGTTTTTTCTTTCTTTCTATCTCTCGGGTATAGCTAGTTAGAAAGTCTCTGTCAACTAAGCAGCCCTGAGCTGAGTGCATCTCAGTTTCAGTGAACTGCAGAGGGGTGTGGCCCAGCACAAGAAAGCAGGAAAATGACTACCAGTGGAGCAGCCAACAAACTAGAACTGGCCAGGTTGGAAGCAACAGAGAAAGCAAACGAACATAAGAGACTGATAGAACTAAAACAATTAGAAATAACCAGGGAAGAAACTGCCCACAAGAGAGCTATGGAGGGGAAAGAAAAGGAGATGGAGGCAAAAAAAAAAAAGAGATGGAGGAGAGGGAAAGAGAGAGAAAGCATGAACTGGAATTAGCAAGGGCTAAGCAGAATTTACTAGTCAGCCCTAACAATCCTGCTCCAGGTACTAGAGTTCAGAGTGGGGGAGGAACCTTGACAGCCTTGACCCCTGTATTGTCAGTTAAGTAACAGTGACTGGGGTCTCTGTTACCATTTTCTGCCTTCCTGGCACATGTGGGGAGCTCCAGCAGGAGTTACTCTTTTAACCTTGATAGGAAATGGCAAAATAGCAAATAAAAGAAACAGAGGTAACACATAATATACAGATCTCTCCCACAGTCTTCACAGGGGTCATAGTGAACAAGTAACTGAACTAGAGCTCCCAGGGAGATGCTGTGAAAAGGCTGAGTTGATCCTTGGAGGTTTAAACTGGGGAGCAGTGAGGATCTGGCTGAAACACTGGATTTCCAGCTCACGGGAAATTTTCCTATTTCAAAACTTCCTGTGAACCAGAAATCCCTTCAACAATTTGTTCTGGAAACACCAACACATGGAGTGTTCAACATAAAATCTGCTTCCAGGGACACCTGCAGATGCTGAGCGACACTGACATTCTTCTCAGTTTCACCAGTGCTAAGAGAAAACCAAAAATGTCAATTTCTCTCAGCAGCTGCTGGGTGTCCCATTGTCTATGGTTCTTGGGCAGCCTTGCCATGCAGACTGCCTTGGGCTGGGGATCCCTGGGCTTCCAGACTCCTGAGCCAGCTGGTGTCCCAAATAGCCAGTTGGCCTGGGAGTCTCAAAGCTCTGAGGTCCCTGGTCTGGAGCAGTCTGCAATGCAGGGCTGCCCCAGAGCCACAGATCCTGGGAATCAGGATCCCATCCCAAGATTTCTAAATTCCCTGCTGTGGACCTGGGAGCTAAGCCCTGGTTAAAGCTGGCACTCCTGTCTCCGTGGCAGGGTTGCCCTGGAGCTGCAGACTATAGAACACCAGGATCTATGGTGCTGGGGAAGTCTATATGGTGCAGCTATCCCAGAGCAGCTGACGTGAGAAGACTGGGGTACCTGGCCCTAAGGCAGTCTGCATGGCAGGGCTGGCTGGAGCCCTCCCCGGCCTCACCCTCCCCCCCCAAAGCAAACTGGCACTTAACTATGCAGGTTTCTGCCACAACCCTGCCTGTGGTCTGGAGAAAGTTAATTGCACCCAACTCACTTTCTTGGGAAATGTCAAGTTCAACAAACCAGCATTTTCCAATGAAGTTCCATTTTGTTGGATAATTTCTGACCAGGGACGTAATTTTACCTCTGTATACAGCATGGTGAGAGTGATACTGCATCCAGCTGTGCTGTCCACAGTTTAAGAAAGATATTAAAAAAAATAGAAAGGGTGCAAAGAGCCACAAAGATGGTTTGAGGGCTTGTAAATGTGCCTTGCAGTGAAAGATTCCCCAAGCTCCAACTGTTTATTTTTAAAAAAGAAGATGTGATTATAGTGTTGTGATGGGTTGGATCACAGAAACCCCTTGGGAGCTGCCACATGATGTGTTGAGATTACTTCTGCCCCTGCTTTCCCTGCCAGCTTAGGACTCTAGTACCTTGCCTGTTTGAGCCAGACACGCTTGCCAGCCGCCAACACAGACCCAGGTCTGACCCACATCCCACAAACTGCAGGCTTAACTGAAAGCAGTTTAAGAAGTGTTCCTGTCTCTACCATTCTTCCATTCTATGCATCTGATGAAGTGAGCTGCAACCCATGAAAGCTTATGCTCAAATAAATTTGTTAGTCTCTAAGGTGCCACATATACTCCTGTTCTTTTGCGGATATAGACTAACACGTCTGCTACTCTGAAACCTATCAAGATTCCAAACCACCATTAATGACCCCGCTTTCCATAATTACAATAGGCCTTCAGAATTATTTTTCATATTTCTAGTTTCACATACAAGAGTGATACATTTATACAAATAGGATGACCACACTCAGTAGATTGGGGTAGGCAACCTATGACATGGGTGAAGAAGGCTGCACTCAAGCTGATTTTCAGTGATACTCACACTGCCCAGGTCCTGGCCACCAGTCCGGGGGGCTCTGCATTTTAATGTAATTTTAAATGAAGCTTCTTAAACATTTTAAAAGCCTTGTTTACTTTACATATAACAATAATTATATAGTATAGACATAGAAAGAGACCTTCTAAAAACATTAAAATATATGACTGGCACGCGAAATCTTAAATTTGAGTGAAGAAATGAAGACTCAGCACACCACTTCTGAAAGGTTGCCAACCCCTGCAGTAGATTATAAGCTTTGTAATGATACCTTTTGCATGAAGCATATTCTAGTTACATTATATTCACACTTATTAGCATATTTTCCTAAAACTATACAGAGTGCAACGTCACAAGTGCATAAGTACTTGCACAGGGACAAAACTCTGGTAAGTAGAGGCCTCTTTATTCTAGTAGAGAGAGGCAAAACAAGAATAAATGACTGCAAGTTAAAGCCAGATAAATTCATATTAGAAGCAAGCCACACATTTTTCATAGTGAGGGTGATTAACCATTGAAACAAACTAACAGGGATGCAGACAAATATTCACCTCCTGAAGACTGGATGCCTTTCTGGAAGATGTGCTTTAGCCAAACAAAAAATACTGGCTTCAGTTCAGGAGTAACTGTATTAAATTCTGTAGCCTGTTACCCAGGAGGCCAGACTGTATGATCTAATGCTTCCTTTGGCCCTTAAAATCTATAAAGCTCTGTATCTAAAGGGAAGTTAAATTTGTAAAGTTGAGCAGTCAGACATTCAGAATGCCACACTCATACTGTTCTCTGTATCCTTAATTAGTCCCTTTTGTATTTGCATTGTGATACAGTCTTTAAAAACATAACCAAATATTTGCCCCAGGACCCTTGCCTCATTCAGTGCACAGGACACGTGGTGCTGACTGAATAGGTGGATGGTCAATAGTTCTTTTTATACTTGCTGTTCAGTGTGTGGCCCCAGCGCTTCTGTTCTGCACGTCATCCACGCTGAACTCCCAAAACAGAATTGTTCATTTCTCATGGGCTTTTCTATGTATCTCGTTTCTGCAGTTGCTGAGTGCTTCACAAATATTAAAGAATTTCTCTTCACAGCCCCCCTGGGAGGCAGGGAAGTGTTGTTATCTCCATTTTACACATGGGGAACTGAAGCCCAGAGACACCATGGACAAAATGATCAAAAGTGTCGATTGCTTTTGAGTGCCCAGCTTGAGACACCAGGTCCTGATTTTTCAGAGTCCTTAACATTATACAGCACTTACTATGTTCAGAACACAGCACCTATTGACTTCCATTTACAGCAGTGAGTGCTCAGCACTTCTTCAGACCAGACCTCCACAGTTACAAATGGGCCAGGAATGAGGAACACACAATTAATGACCACCTGTGAAACTTTTGGTTTAATTGACTTGCCAAGAATCACATAGGAACTCTGTGGCAGAGACAGGGATAGAATCCAATTCTCCAGGGTAGCATTCAACTGCCTTAACAAGAGACCCTCCTTTCTCTTTCTGTGATCCCCTGCCTCACACACTGCACACTTCACAGTTTCTGCAACCAGTGAGGCAGGGGCCTTCACAGAACAGCCTCTTTCATGCCACAACTCTGATTCAGAGCAATGTCTAGCATTGGCCTAGTGTGACTGCTATACTTGGCCTGTGGGGGATAGAGCACACACACATGCTGAAGCCAGTTCCCTTGGTTCACTGACTCTCTCCCTGTGCCTGGAGTGGTCCCTGGGCTACTGGTGCAGTGGGGAGAGAGGAAGGATGGCTTAATGGGTGAGCCCCAGCTGCTGCTGTCTGCTGCAGTAACCTGAGCTTGGGAGCTGTGGACACTCTACATGGGCTGTTTCAGAGATTTTGCTCCTCTGGTGCCTCCCAGGGCTGTTGCAGTCATCTCCCTGCTGGGGATACTGCTGCCAAGAGGGCACCACATGCCAGGCTCCTGCTCCTGGCTCCCGGTTCCCATTCCTGTATCTCCTTCTCTTCCCCATCCCATCCCTCTTCCCACTGCTCCATGCCCCATCGCCTCCCCCTTCCTCTCCTCATTGTCCCTTGCCCCTCCCATCTCCCTTTCCCACTGTCCCTTGCCCCGGTGCAGGCACTTAGCCTTCTCCAGGAAACAGGCAGGCACTAGGACCCAGGAAGCAGTGTCTAGCTGCAGAGGTAGCAACCCAGAGCAGCTAGACTCAGCCTCAGGAAAAACGGCTCCATCCCGTCCCCTCTGCTCCCTGCACTGACCCCACCTCACCCCTGCACATGCCTTGCCTCTGCCAATGCCCTTCTGCACCCTCCCAAACTATGCCCATGCTATCTATCCTGTGCACTAAATGAGGCAGGGGTCTCATGGAAAAAATAGCTTGTTATCATGTAATTAAAGATGGTATCTTAACGCATACGTACAAGTGGGCCAAAATAAAGTTACAAAGACAACGTTAATTCTGCCATTTCCTTGTTTTTTTACTGCTCAACTTTGCAAACTTAATGTGCCTCACAAGTAAAGCTTTGTGCATAATTTCCCAGGTTTTTAAAAAAGCAAACTGAAAAGTCAGACGTTCCAAGATGCAGAATCATGTTGCCACTCTGAGGTTGCCTCCCATCTCGGTTTTACCCTGACAGTCTGTTTTTTGGCTTCTGCGTCCGGGTGCCATTTAGGGTTGCCAGGTGCCTGGTTTTCTACTGGAAAGTCCAGTTAAAAAGGGACCTAAATGGCACCTGAACCAAAAGTCTGGTTTTCACAGGGTGTGGGAGGCACCAGGTCATAAATCTTTGCCAGCCCCTGCTCAGCCAGGGCCACTTCGTACCTGCAGGCAGGTTCCTTGAGATGATCCAGAGTGTGTTGAGGGGAGGGAAAGAGGCAGAGAAGGAGGGGTTGGGGGTGAAGGAAAGAGGTGGAGCGGAAGTGGAGCCTTGGAGGAAGAGATGGAGAAGGGTGAGGCCTTGGGAGGAAGAGGCAGAGCAAGGGGTAGAGCCTTGAGGATCTGACTACCAGCCATTAGAAAGATGGCAACTCTGTGACACCCACATGGGTCATCAGCAGGATTGGAACTTTTAGATCCACCACAGGAACCACTTGATCTAATGGAGCAAGTGTCAGTAGTAGTACGTTGTGTGACAAAGTTCCTCCTTTACCTTGGTGGGTCCTGCACTTTTTGGCGGATTTGCTCACCTCAGTGATCTTCCCTTCTAGTGGAACCCACAGTCTGGGTCAACTCCTCCTGTGTCTGATCAGGAGTTTTGAGGTTTGTGGGGGAACCCAGGGCCCTGTGGATTGCAGCTGTCTATAGTGCCTCTTGTAACAGCTGCATGACAGCTACAACTCCCTGGGCTACTTCCCCATGGCCCCCCCCCAAACACCTTCTCCTCATCACAGGACCTTCCTCCTGGTGTCTGATAACACTTGTACTCCTCGGTCCTCCAGCAGCACACCCTCTCACTCTCAGCTCCTTACACCTCTTGCTCCCAGCTCCTCACATGCACACCTCACTGACTAACTGGGAGGATTTTAACTAGCTCCAGACAGCCCTTGATTGGTTTCAGGTGTCCCAATCAATGTATCTATCTCCACTGCCTTCTAGAAAGATCTTAATTGGCCGCCCCAGGTGTCTTGATTAACCTGGAGAAACTGCCATTTGGTTACCATGGTACCAGGGATTTGTTTAGCCTGGGGCTAAAATACCTATTCCCCACTACTTTACTGTAGCCATCTGGCTTTGCCCCATCACAGTTGTCATCCTCTTTGTGGACCAGCACTAGAGGGAGATCAGAAAATTTTGTTGGAGGGTTTGACAGATATTTGCTGACTGCAGGGGAATGGCAAAACTCAGGGATACTGGGTTCCATTCCAGGCTCTGGAGAGATGTGTGTTCGGGGAGTGACAGACCCTTCTTCCTCTGATCTCCCAAGCCTAACCCTTTCAGCCTCCTCCCCGCCAACCTGTCCCTGTCCCAGTCCTGTCTCTTCCCCATCCCTTGCTCTGTGTCCCAGTCCTATTCTCCTTGTCTACTTCGTTCCAGACTCCACTCCTCAAGCTACTCATCGCCAGTCCCAATCTCCTTGCCAAGCCAGTCCTAGACTTCACGTATGGCTTCCCCAGCCAAGTCTGAGTTCCCCCTGTTTTCTGTGCTGTCCCTCCCCTCTGGGGTCCTCAGCTGATCTGTTTCTCACACTTACCTTTGACTTGAGTTGTCCTGTTTGTCCCAATCCCCAGTTTCCTTCCCTAGATGCCTCATCCAGTCTCAGGATTTCTCTCCACACACACTTAGTTTGTGGCAAACTGGAGTGTAAATTTGCCTCGCACTAGCCTGCTGCACACTGAGTGTCTGTGTGGAGCCTGCTGCTGTGCACTAACATTTACCAGGTGCTTGGAAATGGGATAGATCAAAGCACACAAGGGAACTGTTAGGGCTTCTCTTTGGTACCACACTAAATTAGTGCCACTGTATCGATGCAGTGGCACCGAATTAAAGTGTCTAGTGAAAATGCAAGATGTTGGTCAGAGAGTGCTCTCCTGTCCGCATAATTAGTCATAGAATCATAGACTATTAAGGTTGGAAGAGATCTCAGGAGGTCATCTAGCCCAACCCCCTGCTCAAAGCAGGACCAACTCCAACTAAATCATCCCAGCCAGGGCTTTGTCAAGCCAGGCCTTAAAAACCTATAAAGATGGAGACTCTACCACCTCCCTTGGTAACCCATTCCACTGCTTCACCACTCTCCTAGTGAAATAGTGTTTCTCCAACCTAGAACTCCCTCACTGCAACTTGAGACCATTGCTTCTTATTCTGACATCTACCACCACTGAGAACAGCCTAGCTCCATCCTCTTTGGAACCCCCATTCAGGTGAAGACACATGACATCAGTGGAAGAGAGCTCTCCTGTCTACATATTTAGTCCACCTCATTGAGAGGCAGAAGCTCTGCTGGTGGGAGAGCATCTCCTGCTGACATAGTGTGATACAGACACTGCTTTAAGTCGATATAAGTTACATTGCTCGGTGTTGCGAGGGATGTTTTCACAGCCCTGAGCAACATAACTTACATCAACTTAAGCAGTAGTGTAGACAAGGCCTAAGTGCACAGCCACGCAGTCCTCATGGGACTTGGTGCCT